>NW_025048328.1:300000-448520 GCF_018831695.1 Puntigrus tetrazona | reverse complement strand
AGGTTGTGCGGTCAGCTGAGCGCACCACATCCACACACTGAGCTCCCTGTGCTGCCAGCACATCTACAACAAGCGGTGCTGTACCCAGGTCAGGAAGATCGTGATAGAAGACCTCAGCCATCCCAATAATGGACTCTTTTCTCTGTTGCGTTTAGGAAAGCGCTTTCGTTCCCTGAAGGCAAACACAGAGAGAATGAGGAGGAGCTTCTTCCATGGGCCATTCGGAGTCTGAACAGAGGACACCCAGCACCTAATCTCCGAGGATTCCCATGTTCACCCCTCTTTCCCCAGATACTCGCCACTACAACTGGACAGTTACACAATATTGCACTAGTCACTTTACATTGGACATTCACACAGCCACTTTACACTTTATATTTTATACTTTACTTTATTTTCTATTTTTCTACTTTATTTTCTTCTTTCTAAAAAATTTCTAAAACTCACAGAAACAAATACATTTATTAAGGTTTAAGTCTTTGATGCCACAAAATGTGCATGTGCACAGGAATATTAACATATTTTGAAAAACTTGTGTTAACAGGATATATTTCAGTATTTTAAAGTGGACTTATTTCATCTCGTTAGGAAGAAAATATGTATGAGGCAACAACCAGGTTTTTCTCAATCTATATTATTAATTAAAAGCAGCCCAGTGGGATCTATCTCAAAGGAACTATACGACTCTCTCTCATGGAAATATCTACAGCAAACATGTTTATTACTACATTTCTTGTCATATATACCAATACCACCCAAAACCGACTCCTGTATATACGTTGTGGTTGTATAATATATGACCCTTGACCAGATGCATAAAAACTGTAAGGAATAACTTTAAAGAATAACTTTATTTTCTTTGAAAAGGAATAGAGAAAGTCATGGACAGTCATAGAAGCGTTTATATGACTCATGCTTTTTTGCAGTTGCCATATTTCATATTTGTTTATGATCTATATCATATTTTTATGATGTAACAGGGCAGCAAATGAGTGAGAAACATCTTTTACAAATTAAAAAGCTGAGGAACAAGAGCAAAATCTCCCTTTATCAGATGATCTTAATCCAGGTTTCCCCTATAAATTCCCCTATAAATTAAAACTCAGAGTGTCATGATGGAGGGGTCCTAAGAGATATTATTAAGAATCCTTAACGTTATCCTGGGACAAGTCTACAAGATCTAACATCAACGTCAATTACGCATAAAAAGAACGATGGAAATAAGCCTTTTTGCCTTCTTCCCAGGCTTTTTTTAACAAGAGGCAAAAGTTTCTCTCTGGCAATCCTGTCTTCTGGTGAAAAGGCTTTGGTGAGTCATAACTTGCAGCCTCTGGTAACTTGCCAAACAGCAAAAAAAAATAAATAATGGATCATATGGACAATATCAATTTCATCACTGATACCCGTGCACTTTACGTTGCTAAATACATTGATAAAAACTTTCCAGTATACTCTCCATCCTTCTCTCTCATGCCATGCATTTTAAAGTCCAGCTATAATGCTCTCTCCAATTTCCACCTTCACTGTTTTACTAACATTTTGAGGTCATGAATCTCCATAGCCACAGCTTTCAGAGACCCTTTTATGTTGCTGCTACCTCAGTAACAATGTTGAGTAACCATAGAAGACAAAGCCTCAATCTGCTTAGCCGTTGATTCAGTTGTTACTTCGATTGCTGGAACATCTGATCGTATTTTCAGACAGCTCACGAATTTGCTGCCAATTTGAGAAAATTCTGTTCTTTATTAGTGTGTATTACAGTATGTCTTTGTTGGGAGAGAGTAAGGATGAATATGTTTCAAAGTTTGTATATTTTATTGATTTTTTTCTTTTAACACTGCCCCCTTCGGAAGCAACAGAAAATACTGAAGACAAATGAAGTACAATTTGCTTCAATGGTAAAAGTTCAAATGAATGCATCTTGTTTCCCTACTGGAGCATCAGTGAGTCCCTAAACTGTCCTCAGTGTGAAAAGATGGATCTCAAAATCATTTAGTCACTGCTGGAAAGGGTTCAAATATGCAGAAGATGCTGAAAAACTGAAGAATCTGCATTTTTTCTGAAGATCGGTGCTCAGTTTAAGTCTCTTATTGACTATATGTAAAACTCTTTTTGTGTAAAATATCTTTCTCAGAACAGTACTAAATAAAAAAATATATATAAATAATAAACATATTGTATAATCTCTCTTAACCTGTGCGTAACTTTTTGCATGTGTGTGTATGTTTCTTGGTTCTGTTTAGTAAATGCCATTTCAACTATTCATATAATTATTTAGAGGTTAAATAATATGAATCGAATGTATTTTGCCTAAAAATGCAGTACTTTCATAAAAATGCATTTTTCTCAATTTTTTATTCAAGTTATGATAAAACATAAATGAGTAAAGATAAATAATATATTTTTGTTTAAAAGCAGAGGCTCAGTTTTATATTTTGAGAGTGTTTTACATGTGAGAGTGTTTTATAGGCTCTAATGGAAATGTAAAGTTCAGGTCCTAAAAGGTCTCAGTCAGCCTTTAAATAGAAGATGCAAACACTGCTGTCAATCACCTAGATTTTTATCTACATCATCTGCACAAGGTAAGGAGACACTATAATTATAAGCTATTTTAGACATTTAACGTCACTTTTTCTTTCCTTTGTTTCTTTAATATCAGCTAATGTTGTCATTTAAAAGAATTCATTAAAACAGATAAATGAGTGAGTATTGAGTATAATAAATACAAGTGGTGTTATTTAAATAGTCATTTAAAGCATTTTGTTGTTAATAACTTATATGCACAGCCATGTAGGAATTGAGCAACAAATGAGTTAGACAAACTGCTCAAAAGAGAGGAAAAGTTTGCAATTTGCAAGCTTAACAAATACAGAAAGCCACTGAACAAACTGTTAGAGCACAGAACTTGTACAAAAAAAAAAAAAAAAAAAAAACAAGATTATCAAAGAATTCATAATCACTGATACAGTTTACACTGGATCATGGAAAAAAATTAAATCTTCTCTGATGTACTCTGTTACGTGTTGCGTTTTTGTCGTGTGTGTTTTTCTTCCTCTCTGTTCTCCGCCCTTTACACTCTCAGTCACCGGTCATTGGTTCCCGTCACCCATCAATCGTCATCAGCGCTGACGTCACCCATTCCACCAGTCTCAATCATTCCAAACCACCTCAAATAAAAAGAGCCCGCCAGACCACCCATAAGCTCCCCCATTTTTGTTTTGCTGTTTGCTCGCTACTTTTTGGAATACTGATTGTCATTGTATATTGCATTGTTTGATGTTCCTTACTGTGTATTGTTTTCCGTCCTTTTCCATTTTCCATTTTCCTATTGTTAGTTTGTCATTCGTTGTGTGTTGTGAGGCCGGGAGAAGTGGACAGGTAAGAACGTCACGTGACTTACATTGCAACACGTAGGAATCTACTTTGTATAGTACATTAGGTTAGAGGGCGTGCCACCCATGTACTTTTGTTTTGATTAGTGAGCGTAGTTAAGTTAGGTCATCACGGACGCTGAAGACATTTTTTTCAAATAATTATTGTTGGTAGATAGTCTAGGGGAAGTTAAGTAGCTGGAGACGGTTTTGATTTATTTTCTTTACTTTAGCTTTGCCACTCGTCTCTTCTTCCCGTTCCTTCGTCTTGTGGTTTTGTTTTCTGTAAATAATGTAAATAGTGTACGATATATATCTTTTCCATTTTGTTCTATCACCATTGCACCTCTTGTATTTAATCATCACCTACACAAATAAAAATTATTATCTTGTACATTAGTTTGCACTGTTTTCTTTGTCCCACACACACTACTATACGACGTTTTTTTAATGTTTATCTTTTAAAATGTTATACCCCTGTACCCCTAGACCTACGTGGGTCGTAACATACTCAAGCCTGTGGTTTCATATGGTTACATCCTAATTAAAACTTAACCCTGATGAAAAGTACAAAAGAGGAGGCACAAGAGTTGAAAGTTGCATTCATAACATATGTCTTATTTCATGCTTTGTGTACAGTATTAAACAGTTTTGCACTGATTGTGGGTGTAGAAGTTGGTGGTAGGTGATAGGAGTGTTTTTAGGAGATGGTGACAGGAAAAGGTGATGCACCATGTATTCTGGGAGTGTTGAATATTTTTATTCTCAGAAAACCAGACAGGTACAAAACATATTTTTCTGTTAAAAAGGATGTCAGGAATAGATTCATGTGTTTGTATTGGTGCTCACATGTGTATGATCAGTCTACCTTATCTTAGGCCTTTATATGTCATTTTATCTGGCCAACCCACAAAAAAGCCAACCACTAAAGAGCTTTGTTTCTATTCCATAGGTCTTGTGTGTAGCAGTCAATAAACCAGACAGTGGACAAAAGCATTTTGCTTACTTTTTCTAAATTTTCAAACATCCCTGAGGAGTAGTAGCTCCAACCCCTGACCCCGCTTACCTCTTTTTCATCTCATTTTTTGTTTCGCAGAAATTTGCCATCATAAAGAGGAAGCCAGTGAGTGATCTTACACAGAGCATTAACTTGAAATACACTCACACACACATAAAAATATACACATTGAACATCATTATAGATCACTTCAATGTAAATTAACAGAATGTTTTAGCAACAATGAAATAGAAATGACTTGCCCTGTTTATGATGTCGGCTGGGATGCAGGTTTACGATAAACAGTTGGAAGGCCGCCATCATCTGCACTGGTGTGGAAAAATGTTTTACAATATCTCAGGAAGTTCCTGTTGTAATGGTAGGAGAGATTCCTGCAGCTCTTGCTTTTTTGTTGCTGAGTCAAAAGTAGATTTACATTTAGATGTCATTCACAATGATATTGCAAAGGAAATTGTAAAAATCTAACTTTAAAGTTTGTTTGTGTTTTTATTTTGTTTGACTGTGTTTGTGATTGTGTAATTTACAATCTACTTAATGAGATGTGTTATAATGGAACCATTCTGTTTGCAAAAATTCATACCATTAAATCAATGATAACATTTTTGAGTTTTCAATCATTTACAGACATGTACTTGATAACGACTCATTTTATTATGGTGGCAACAACATATTTAAACGTAAGAAAAAGCATTCTTGTTGTGGCAAGGAAATGTATGACATGGCAACCCACTGCTGCTGTACTAACCTAAACTAGAAGTAAATCATAAAAACTTGCTTACAGTGATTATTTAATAAATAATTAAAGAAATATGCTGCAGTTGGCTAACCAGTGAAACAAAGGAATTACATACTCTGGTCTCTTTCATTTGAGTTTTTAATCAAACAATAATCTGGTCTTTGTTTTAGTATGTTATAATCTGAATCTTATTCTCAGATTACAGTTTTAAAAACTGCCAGGCTCTCCTCCCACCCAATAAATTCAATAAGAGTTTCTCTTCTCTCCTTTACTAGACTTAAATTGTGAATCAGAATCCTACAACCCCCGTAAACAAATTTGTTGCTCAGGAAATCTGCACAAGAAGGCATTATCATTTACTAAGGCATTGATTTTTGACCTGAAACTTAGCGCTGCAGGGACATAAATTCCAACAAACTGTTATTTTCAATAAAATAATGTTAAGTGTTGAAGAAATGACAGTATACAATATTTAAAAACTCTGCATAAAATAATGTATTGTGTCTTTCAGTGCTGTGGCGTAGATGCTTACACTCTGTCAGATGACAATGTGCTGTGCTGTAATGGAATCCTTCATATCAATGTTCCTGAGCACTCAGAGTGTGTTGGAGGTGTTATATGTATGTTCATCATCAGTTAGGTACCTAGATGTACTGCTTGACAGCTATCTTTCCTTCGAAAACCATGTTTCTAGCATCTGTAAAACTGTGTTTTTCCATCTTAAAAATATATCTAAATTACGACCTATGCTTTCAACCTCTAATGCAGAAATATTAACTCATGTGACCTCGAGGTTAGATTATTGATTACGTCAACTTCTTTCTTTATTAAGAGGTCTACCATTTCTGGTTCTGTCAGTGCGGACTGGAGGTTAGAGCAGATGAGGTTTTGGGAGGGGAGGCTGTTGACTCCGGGATGGAAACCATCACGATAAACCTGATAAGAGATAATTAGAAAAGTTAGAATCAGGATGAAGCAATAATTCAGAAGCCAGATGAGAAATATTAACGGGGGTCGATAAATATTGCTTATTATTTTTATTTATTGCTTTGAACACTGAGTGAGAACCGCTGCAAAAACATACAAAAATTACAAACTCATGGGAGCTACTTGTGGAGGTGGGTTGGAGCTGGGTTCATCTCGTCCAATAAACGGAGTGGGTACAGGCTAGGCTGATGGCTTATGGGGGCTGGAGTCGTGGTGCATGCTGCATTGGTTGCCTGCTGGAAACTGGAGAGGGAGCTGCTGGTGTGTGGGTCCTGGACTTTGCTGAGGCTAGCAGAGGGCCTTCTGCCACCTCCTGGTGGGCAGAGGCTTAATACGGGTGCAGAGGCGGACATCTCGGGTCTTTCGCTAGGAGAATTATGACGACTTCTGTTTTTTTCCTTCCTTTTGGCTGGAGGAGAAATATTTGGCGAAGTTGCGCCTGCTTGATAAGTCAAGTACAGTGAGAGAAGCTCGGCTTTATTAGCGTGCTTGCTGAGCGGAGTCGTGGAGGGATCGCGTCCTCGATTTCGTAGGTTTCTGGAGGTCGTGTTCGGACATGCTGAATATCATGCTATGAACGAGATATCAAGATAAGAGGCTTGTGTGAATTTATAGGAGGCTTCTCTTGCTCTGTTTGGATAATGGCGTGATTAGGAAATGAGAAGCCAGCCAGGTTAATTATCAGCACGCGCATATTTGTTTATAGCTAAACATCATTAATTGAAATTGAATTGAATTAAAACATTATTATGACACTGTGCAAAGATTTGGGCACTATAAGAGTTCCAAAGTCTTAGATTCAGCTCATTAGATCTTATGCATGGCAACAGTGATCATTAGTAAATGCCAATTTCAAAGCTTTACAAATACTTTGACTCTTCAAAAATTGTGCACATACTTGTGGACACTCAACAACCATGGAATCCTCTAAGCAGCTGTTTAAGACTCTGAAAATGAAAGTTATTGATGCCCACAATGCAGAAGAAGGCTACAAGAAGATAGCATAGCGTTTTCAGCTTTCCACAGTGAGAAATGTAATTAAGAGTGGCAGTTTAGGGGAATTGTGGAGGCAGAGATGAGATCTCGAAGACCTAGAAAACTCTTGGAGAGAACTGCTCATATGCTGGTCAGAAAGACAAATCAAAACCCCCATTTGACTGCAAAAAACCTGCAGGAAGATTTAGATTAGAAGAAAACCTTACTTGCATCCTCATCATAAAATCCAACATCAGAAGTATGCAACAGAACATCTACTGAAGCATACTGATGCGTTTAGGAAACTTATGAGTGCTTGTGGACATGATTGAAAAAAAAAAAACGGGCAGCATTTCATAAAAAAGAACACCTTGCCAACTATTCAGCATGGGGGTGGATCTATCATGCTTTGGGGTTGTGTTGCAGCCAGTAGCACAGGAAACATTGCATGGGTGGAGTGAAGAATGGATTCCACTAAATACCAGCAAATTCTGGAAGCAAACATCACACCATCTGTAAAAAAGCCGAAGCTGAAAAGAGGATGTCTTTACAATAGAACAATGGTCCTAAATATACATCCAAATCCACTATGATATACCACAAGAGACGCAAACTGAAGGTTTTGGAATGGCCATCATAGTTCCTGGATTTAAACATCATTGAAAATTTGTGGGTGCATGCAAGACGACCAAAGAATATTATTATTAACTAGAAACCTTTTGCAAGGAAGAATGGGAAAAAATCCCAAGTACAAGAATTGAAAGACTTTTAGCTGGCTATAAAAAGCGTTTGCAGGCTGTGATATTTGCCAGAGGAGTACTGATTATGAGGGGTGCCCAAACTTTTGCACAGTGCCACAAAAATGTTTTCTTAGTTAATCTTAGTTACTTTTATGTCATAAATTGAACAATGTATCAATGTTTGCTGAAAATGTGCATGTGACCATGTTAACATCATCTCAATTACAAAATCACCGAAATCTGTTATTTATCAAGGGGTGCCTAAACTTTTGCATAACACTACATACATATATATATATGTGTGTGTGTGTGTGTGTGTGTGTGTGTGTGTGTGTATGCATGTATGTATATGTTTTTAAATGTTTTAAAATGGAATATAAAAAATATGAAAGTGCCACTGCAGCGGAGGGAGTTGCCAAGGAAACAGAGCGACAACACAAACTAACTAGCTGTTAATCTCCATCTCTCTGTGCCATTTTCCCCTTTATGAAGTCAATTTAATCCCTATAATTACACAAATATCACATACAGCTGTTCAAGACATTTACATGTAACTGACATGATCCTGTTGAATATTTAATCAGATCACTGGGGTTGAAGCTGGAATCCCCATCTTCAAATGCTCTACTACAGTGGTTTTCAACCTGTGGGCCGCGGCCCCCCAGTGGGCCGCAACGGTATTGCAGGGGGGCCGCCAGTTATTATCAATAGAAATAATAATATTGCTAATGTACGTAAAAATGTGTAGTAATAATTAAATATCATAATTAATTAAATAACAAAAAATAATAATAAACTGTTACTATGCGTTCACTATTCCAGGTCGTTGATTGGTTTAAAAACAACCCGCCCGATTTAGGCTATATAACATATTTTTGCTGCATACATTTAAATTTTTTTCAATTTTTTTTTTTGCAGTGGGGCATGAAACATATGTGTTTGGTTGTGTGGACTGTGAGTTAAAAAAGGTTGGGAACCACTGCTCTACTATCATCCCAATCTCAAAGAAATCCAAGGTAACAGTGCTTAATGACTACAGATAGGTGGCTGTAATATCTGTGGTCATGAAGTAATCCTTTCAGGAGGTGTGCTGAAAGGATTACTTATGCTTCCCTGCCCACCCACCAAGAACTGTACATATCCGGAGTGAGAAAAATGGCTCAGAAAATCACTTTATGGATCCCTCACATCCAAGCCATGTCCTTTTTGAACTTTTGCCATCTGGCCCGTGCAGCACAGCAATCAAATACCAGAACAGCCGAGCAGAAGAACAGTTCCCTTCCCCAGGCTATCATGAACTTCCTAGTACATCATCATTTTTATACCTTATTTTTTTGTGTACCTGTACATACAGTTTATTATTTAATTATTTAATTTATTTTTTGTCAACCTGTGTGTTAGTGCATGTGTGTGTTGGCGTCTGTATTGTTGTCTTTGCGCACTGAAAGCTGCGAAACTAAAAGAAAATCCTTGTATGCGCAAAGATACTCTGCAATAAAGCTATTTCTGATTCTGATTATCAGTTTTGAAAGCAGTTTGTTAACATTTGAAAAATTGTCTGACGGTGTTTGTGAATTTTGAAAAATGTGGTCATTGCATAAATTCTGTCTGAAAGTGATTAAAAATTAATCAAAGATATGGCCGCATACACTTCTGGGATGATTGTGTAAACCAGTGGTTCACGAGAACATTTCCAGAGGCCCACCCGCACTGCATGTTTTCCATGTCTCCAAGAGCTGAAATGGGTTTGTCAGACAAAAGAGAAACGATACATCTGCAGTGTTGGGGGACCCTTCGGGAATGAATGAATGTGGAGGGGAATTATTGGTGTAAACTTAAAAAATACAAATAAAATAAAATGTTCCTTAAGTATTGTGGCGTGAACGGGCATTAAGGATTTTCGGGCATTAAGGAATTTCAGTTTACTGAATGGTACCACATATATAGAGCAAAGGTGATTCAAAAAAATTGTTCTGCTTTGCATACACCTCACTATATATTTACATCTTAACCTTTCGAAGTTGGCTATAGCTGTACAAACAAAATATCTGTGAAGGGCTCACTATTTTGACTATATTAATTTTGGCTTTACCAGCAGGACTGCAGTTAAAGGGGAGATTCATCTACATGAATACACATTAATGTGCATTTCTTGGAATGCCAGTGAGGTTTCTCAAGACTCTAGGATGTCCTATGAATATGGATGTTAATTACCCCCCTATTCACAACCCACCATGTAACTGACAGTTTTAAAACCCTTTACTTTATTAATTTTTTTTATTTTTATTTTACTTAAATAAAATGATCTGGGTGTAGACTGGAAGTTGTCACACAGGCAAGTTAATATCTTCACAATTTTTGGCAATGATGCAATGCATTAATTTACTTTACCAGACTAACTGATTCCTTAAGACAGCTAGCATGCTTCCAGCCAGTCTGTCTGCTTCTTGCCTTTTATGACCAAACAGTGACGCCAGTTCAGCCTGTTTTCCTTGGGTGAGATGTCTGAGGCTTTCCATCTAGGAGAGATGAAGACATTTCACACCATTTACATTCTGCTAATTTTGCTGTAGTGTTCAGTAGTGTTCCTGACATGTTTATCCTGCAAATCTTGATGACATGACTAAGATGCGATTCGACCAAAGTATTTTTCATTACAATTTTTTTGTATGCTTTGCTTTTTATGAGCAAAAAATTGTGTTGGAAGTACTGCTGCAGGACATGCTTTTATGGTGTTCTGGTAATTTGTACATCATGCTACCTCTTATTAAAACAGTAGGTAACAGTTTGATGACAAAAAAACACATCATATTCAATTTACAATGGAATGCAAGGAAAATAGACTGCTGAAAGATAGGGTTATAAATACACTGGATAACAAGGGGCTATCAACATGAGGCTAATGAATTAACATGGTAACTATATATGACACGTTTCCAAAATTATGGGAGTAACTTCCTTTAAAGTGTAAACAATCAAAGGTTCACTCTGTGAACACAATGTTCATTTCCAAAAACTTGGTCTTTTCCAATAACTAAAAGACTATGTGCATTTTAAATGCATTTAACCCACAGCTTCTGCATGAGTAGGCAAGTGATAAAATGAACATCTACATTTAAGGAAACTATTAATTAGTTATTCAACAATCAGTTGCACTATAAATGAACCTGCTATGATTGGAAAATAATGTAAATCAATAAACTCTTCATCATGATAAATTTTAATGTCTCCAACAGTAACTGTATTCCCATTTAGCAACTTGTTAGCAACTGTCTTTAAAAAAAACTGAACACGACTGTTGTCTTTAGTGTCTGAGCATCCAACTGAAGCTGCCTTCGCGAATAACTCATGCGTTTCCTGTAAGCATAACGTCCTGTTATGCTACGGGGGGTTAATGGTCTATCTCATGAGGCACCTCGAGTTCCATGCCTCCAGGGGAACAGATGGCGCTCCAGTCTCCCAGGCTGGACTGTTCGTCCACACTGTCGAGGACTCAGCGGTACTTGGTCGTAGCAGGTGCTGGCGATCCAGCATATCTTGCCTCAGCGTTAGGCACCGGCCACAGTTTGCCCCAGGCTAAGCCACCTGTGGAGGTATTCGAATACTTTTATTTTGAAATGTGTTTTTGTGAAACGGAGACGGAAATGAAGGGCGTGGCGGAGCGCGAAGAAGAAATCCGGAGCACGAGGTGCGTGAGTACGATCGACAGACAGAAGAAACTGAAATTAAAAGAAATGAAGCCCAACTCTCGCAGTTTTTTGCTTATTAGTGGACAGCAGTTTGTGAGGTTCGAGGTAAGCTGACGAGGAGCTGGACCGAGCTTGTGCTGCTGCTGTGGACGTTGTCACCGAGAATTGCGTTAAAGCTGAACTGTGAGCCAGTGAGACGCAATAGGGCGTCGAACATTACATTGCAGAGAGAGTGTACGTGAGTGTTTTTGACTCCGTCTGGAAAGAGCTTTATTTTCGCTTATCTTCAGTTTGCTTCCGGAAGAATACAACGGACAGTATTTTTGTGGATTTGAAGTCGAAGCTGTTTTTGTTGGAACAAGTAAATTCTTTTTTTTTTTTTTTTTCTGGAAAGTTCTCCATTCGCCGTTTTCGACACGTGACTGCCGCTGCGTGGATGCGAGTGGCATTGTAGATTTTTGTAATTTGTAGTTGACTGTTTTTGGACTTTCTACAGTTTTTGTTTCAGTACTTTTGGAAATACGTTTTTGTCGGACATTTGAGCGAACTTGTCAACAGAACTGTATTAATTTGTTCTTTCGTGAACAGGAGATTTTTCTGCTTACCGGAAGTATTTACATGGACAGTGATTTTTGCTAATTTTCGCTGACGTGTTCTTTCTAGTTTTTTTTTTTTTTTTTTTTTAGAAGAAAAGACTTGATTTAAGCAGGTTTTCAGTAATTGCAAAGATTACCCTGCCATATCTGGACACTCCAGTACCAGCCCAGTTCTGTGGTGAGGTAAAAGGTTGACATTGAGTTGTGGTTATATATTTTTTCTTATATATTTTTTTGATTTT
Organism: Puntigrus tetrazona; assembly: GCF_018831695.1. Taxonomy (NCBI): domain Eukaryota; kingdom Metazoa; phylum Chordata; class Actinopteri; order Cypriniformes; family Cyprinidae; genus Puntigrus; species Puntigrus tetrazona. The sequence continues at coordinate 436,166 of NW_025048328.1, read as the reverse complement.
GAACGTACTGCTGTTAATTGTCCCCACAAGTAAGTTCATCATTGTGCATTCTTTATTGTTCTTTTGGTATCTTCAAAACACTGAAAATAAATTAACATTTTCGTTATCTTGGAGTAGGGGCATTCCTCCTGTCTTGTGGGCTGATGGAGGGAAAGAAAGATTAGTATTTCTATATTTAGAGCTACCGTGTACATTAACTTTCAGAACTTCAATCCTCGTCAGTCGTGGCCACAAAAGACACCTAACAAGGCAGGTAAAAACACACTTGTACATTTATTAAATGTACTAGTAGTTAAAGACCTAGATCTTGAAGCTCTAGTCGTCCAAGATAGTTAACATCTTTGTACCCCCTACACCAGGGGTGTCAAACTCAATTCCTGAATGGCTGGAGCCCTGCAGAGTTTAGATGCAACCCTAATTAAACACACCTGATCCAGCTAATCAAGTTCATCAGACATGCATAGTATATGTGTTTTAGCAGGGTTGAATATAAACTATGCAGAGCTCCGGCCCTCCAGGAATTGAGTTTGACGCCCCTGCCCTACACTGTAGTGAAATTTCCCGCTACACACCGGTTGCTAATTGCCGTGGGCGTCCTTCAAGACCTGATGTAACGTCTAGGTACGGAGACAGGTAGAGAAAGAGTTTTAAGCAATAAATAATCATGTCTATGTCAATGTCTAACCTCATTCAAATGTAATGTTGTGCGTTATATAATTCACATGCAGCAACATTGGTAACTTTTAAATGCATCCCCATAGGAAAAAAATACCTTGTGATGCCTATGTGTTTATCATTTTAGTCTGAACTGTGTCTCAAATTAAATCCTTAGGAGAAATAAAAGTAGACACAACTGAAACATGAGACAGTTCTGTAAGAAAGAAATCCAAAAATGACACTGTTTGAGAAACATGGTAGATCTCTTTATTGTCTTGCTGTAATCTCTTGCGAGACTAATACATAAATTACATAACGCAAAAATATTTACACTTTTCCGTTTTGACTGACAACCATTCTATCATTTCAATAAGTTAAGCATTTACAGTATCTTGGTTTGTCAGTGAATGTTTATGGTGTGTAAACCTACAAGTGTCTCATTTTCACAAAGATGCTCTCATCTTTCCATCATAAGTTGTGATCTTTATCCAGAACTGCAATCATCCTTCACACTTCCTGATAATCCTGTCTCAACCGCTTCCTCTTCTTGTACTAAAAACCAGAGCCAGAACGAATAACCCTTCACCTACTTCCCAGATAGCAAGAACTTTTGGTTACGCAACCTTAAATGGAAAAAGCAGTTCATCCATGAAGGCATTATTTGATTGATGCCATCTGCTGGTCTAGTCAAATCATGCAGTAACTCTTAAAATTCTCAGAATATTATTATATCACATTTCTGCCCTGACTGGTAGTAATTTAATTTTTTTTTAATAAAATTGATCTTGGTTTTACTTTTTAAATTTGTTGCTTATCGGCTTAAGCTAAATTATTTGCAACTCATTAATCAAAATTATTTCGTTTAATCAAACCAAGTGTTTTTGTTTGTTGGTTTGTTTATATAGCTTTTAAATCCGATTTCAACTAATACGATTACTCTGTTCTTGCTATTAAAACTAAATAAATAGATGTTGACACAGATATTGTATAATGTGTTACCTGAAATGTACAATATGAAATAAACTGTAACAACATAGTAATTTAAAAATTAACTGACAGATAGTCTAATAACATGCATTAATGTTATGTAAGTTCCGGTCACATTCATTAACAGTGGATATAACATTAATTAAAAAAAAAACATCACTTTTTGACAGTGTTGCGCTGGCTGAAGTAATGTCGCAGTCATTTTAATTAGTCAGAATCAAACAGATTTCACTGACTGTTTAAACGTAGGATATGATCAGTTTGCCCCAAAACAACCATTTTCCATTTTCATCTGCATTCTGAAAACATGTCAGAGATTGTTTGAACATGCTCTAGCTGCTATATAGTCTGAGAATCCAGACATGTGGAACAAAGATATACATTCAGAGCAGACAATCTTGTCGCAAGGGACAGATTTACGCAAAGGCATTCTAGGCTCAATCACAAAAAGAAGTAATATATAATATTTAACATTTAAAATTTTTTGCATTTTGAACATTAGGGACCTTTTTTCTTCTAGAAATTGACACTTGATGGGAAAATTAGAACTACGACACACTCAAACAAAGACACTTGACCTGTGCCTTGCGCCGCGTTGCGCCAGGTGCATGATAGGGCCCTTTGGAAGCAAATTAACACCTGACCACATTTGTAAGTTTGCAGCTGTCACAATAAAAATCACAGAAAAGTAAAAACATATCATAGTATGATTGGCCTGTGTGTTTGTTTGGGTTTGTCTGTGTGTGTGTGTATACCTGGTGTATATATATATATATATATATATATATATGCTATTTACCATATGTCCCCACAAAGATAGTAATACAGGTAAATGTTGAGGATGTTTTGTCCCAGTTAGGAAATGAGCTTATAAGTTACACAGAATGTAATGCAGAGTGTATTAAAAATCTGAAAAAAACTAAATGTTTTCTGTAATGGGTAGGTTTAGGTGTAGTGCAATAGAAAATGTTTTTTCATGTACACTATAAAATCCATTACGCCTATGGAGAGTCACCATAAAACTGAAAAGAGAGCATTTAGAGAAGCACTTAAAGAAGTTAAGATGACATTTGTTATTATATGATTAAATCTTTTTTTAATATTTTTTAAAAAATCATTTATGTTGTGATTTTTATCATGTTGGATAAACTCAGTTTCATTCTTCACTTTATTCCAGTGAGCAGGCAGAGTACAAACAGCCCCTTTATCTAAATCCCATCATTTGCGGACTTAACCGCTTGTCTCCTTATTTCCTGCAATTGGCCCAAGTGTCTGAGTATGAACACCATTATCTGATGGAACCCACTTACGTTTACATATCTTTATTTTTATTTTAAATACTTTTTAAATACATATTAAAATATTTTTGGGGACATATTTCAACAAAATTTCAACAGAAGAAAGAAAATCAGGCAGGTTAGGAACAACATGCAATTGGCTGCATTTAGAATTGAACTTGAAGAGAACTGGCTCTACCAGCTGAGCAATTTCATCTCTCCTGGTGATGAATCACAAGTCTGGCACATTGGCGACGTACTTCTCAACGACAATGGTAGCACAGATCTGTGGTGGCGACTTCTCAATGACGTTGGTGTTGTAGTCTGCGGTGGCGGCGTGCTTCTCGACAGTGATGCTGTCGGATGTCTGAAGTTCAGTAAAGCATGTAACTAATGTGTGTTTAGTGTTTTTATGGCTGCAACACACTCTAAAAATAAATGGGCACAGAGGCATCTTTAACACCAAGAGTAACTGCTGGGGAGTAACTAGTTACATTTTTTATTATTAAATTACAGATACTTATAAAAACATTACCTATTAAAATGGGGGTTAAATCTGTTTACACAAACAGATTTAATTGATTAATTTACCAAATTGCATTGAATCTAAAATATGAGACATATGTTTCAGGTGTTTAGGCCACAGAATGCTTATTTGAAGATTGAAGATTAACCATTTATTTCATTTTTGTGGTAACATGTTATTTTAACAGTCTGAAAGTTTTACAATAAGTAACTTTGCACCTACATGTCAACTAACTTTCATTAGAGTATAAGTAGACTGTCTGATTATTACCTACTTACTCTTTATTGTGATGATCTACCAACAGACATTCTACTGACTTTTCAAGAACATGTCAACTTATTTTAATGCTAACCCTACTAATACTCTACTAACATTCTAATGAACGTTGTCAACAGACTGTCCATGAGGGACCATCAAAATAAAGTGAATCCCCAAGATTTTGTTAGATGCCAGTATTTGCTGTCATAGCTATGCAAATACGCAATTTCAAAAGGAGATGTAACCATTGAAATACTTTTTGTTATCATTTTAAATCTGTTTAACTTCAGAAAGGAAAACAGGATGTCAAATTTTTGCATAATTTAATTCTAACGTAATCTCATTCATTCAATAATTTTCCACAGTAGAAAGAAAATCATGCAGGTTTGGAATAACGTTCCGATTGACTGCGGTTGGAATTGAACTACAGGTTTCGTCTAGCCCTCCCAACTGAGCAATTTCATCTCTACTGATGATTAATCACAAGTCTGGTAAACTGACATACTTCTCAATGACGTTGGTGTTGCACGTCTGTGGTGGCAGCGTACTTCTCAGAGATTAAACTACTGATTTGGGGTGGCTGTACTTTAAAATTAATGTATTATAATTCAAGTGATGGATTTTGAAAGCCTGACAGTAAGTTTAACCTGATGGATTTAAATGTTCGAACATGATTAAGACTAGAAGAGTAATCAAATGTAACAAGCTACATTGCCTTTTTAAGTAATTAAAATAGGTACACTACTTATGACATTTTAAATGAATATTATATTTGCAAAGTCAATTCTTTTGCAGATAAATGGGATTTTTGATTTGTTCTAATCTTAGGTCAGAATTTGGAACCAAGTGGCTTTACTGGCAAAGATATTTCTTTTTATACCCATGATCTCCTCACCTGTTACCAGTTTGCTTCCTTCTTGTGAACTGTATTCTTTGGACCCATTAATATCAACATTTGTTTGTGTGAGAATGTGTAGAGAAGACCTTTTTCAGGTTTTATTAAACTTTCTTTTTATTTTGCAACTCTTCGTTGCTTCAGGGTATTGGTTGCTATACCTAACTAGGATTTCCCATTGACAGTACATATTGGTGTGAAGAAAGGGAAGATTCCAGGTTCCTGAGTGTGCAAGAATGCCCAAAGTGATGTGCAAAAATTGTAAGTTGCATCTCTGTTTCACAGCAGAGAAGAAGTGCTTCTTGAAGTTTAACATGGAGTAAAATCTAATTCAATGAAGTGCAACATATGACACAACACGCTACATCAGGGCTGGGAAACTTTGGTTGGTCATGGAGGGCCACTGTCCTGCAGAGTTATCTCCAACCCTAATCAAACTCATCCGAACTTTGAATTAATTTTAAGATCACTTGAATTCTACAGGCATGTGTTTTTAATTAGGGGTGCAGCTAAACTCTATACTTAATGACTTAAAAAAAAAAATTTCATCTGCCATCAAAATGCTTGCAGTAGAGGGTTATCAGGTAAATGAAAGGGAATTAACAAATCATATGATCTTGATATCACTGCATTGTAGTATTAAATTGCACATAAATTTTAGGTAAAAGGGTTTACATCATTACACACAGTGTGGTAGGCATTTTTTCAAATAATAATAATAATAATAAATAATAATAAAAAACTTAAAAGTTCACAATAGAAGTCCCTGCATAGTGTGTATGACTTCAGCACAACTATGGCAAAAGGATGGAGGAACCAGGAGGTTGAGGTCGTAGAATCTGACAAAGGTGAGTGGCGTAGACCAGCCCACAATGTTACATATATCTAGCATAGCCACACCTTGGAAGCCACAACACTTTGGGTGGAGTGAGCCCTAGAGGTGAGGGTAAAACCACAGGACATAGCAATAGCATCAACAATCCACTTACTGAGGAAATGTGTCACATTGTAAAGGAAATGTGTAACCCACAGGTGTCTTCCCACAGAATGACTACTGAGTCCTCTTTTGCCATCAACGTATGAGTTTCATGGCCAGGGAGGTTGCCTTTGAACTTTCAGTCTGCCCTGTCGTGGCCAGAACCATCAGCCTGCATTATCACAGACAAAGATATCATCCCTGTACTCTGTTTGCCTTGACTTACCCGCATGTTGGTCCAGTGTGTCACCTTTGAGCTACCTGCCAATTTTTACACAGCCCCTGTGGCCAACAACAACCTCTTTCACTTTTGCCTGACTCTTGTCTCTAAATCTTTGATAACGCCATTTACAGCTCTCAATGTACCATGTAATTACACTGAATTTACAGCATACCTATTTTATACATATAGAGTACTTCCACAGTACCTACTCATAAATATAGGGAACAGTATGTAATGTTTGGGGTATAATGGGGGTAATAAACAGCAAAATTATAGTTATATAAAATTATAATTATACTGTATGTATTTTATAACTAAAGGGCACCTATTCTGAAATTATGCAGTATGTATCACACAGTCACTGATGACTTAATCCCGTATGTACTTATAGGTAAACGGAAACAATGTGCAATGTTCAGGGAGATAATGATGCAGTGACGTGAAAAATAAAAAAAATATTTTTACTGTTAATATATTTTGTAAGTAAGGTGTAACTATTTTAAGATTATGTGGAATGCATGAAGTACTGCGTAAGGCAACACTATTATGATTTTGAAGAGTCTAATTGTAATAAAAAAATATATAATGCAGTATATTTTTACACTAGGTACTGGGTATTATTACACCATATCTCTTGCATTACTGATACAAATAGTAAACTGTAGTAGTATATTTTAGTAATAATAGCAAAGTTACAAAAAAAAACTTTATACAATTTTACAGGTTTCTCAAGAGTATTCTATAATATGTGCTAATGTGTCTTTATCATGGTGATGTAATAATGTAAGAATTTTTGCTATGATTTGGTTTAGAAACTGACGTTTGAAAATGTACCAGATGAAAAATTTATTAACTAAAACAAAATCTTGGATTTAGAGTAAAACAGGATTGTTTTACAAACGGTTCCAGAAACCAAGTTGTCCAGTTGGAAGATGAAACACTCTGTAAAGTCATGAGACTTGTGGATTTTAAACTCCAAGGCACATATCTCTTATGTTTAAGTAAGGGAGCTTGCAAGAATTGGAAATTACCTTTGCAAAGATTATTACCTTCATATATCCTCTATATTTGTGTCTGAAGTATATGACATAAACAATGTAAATGCTATCCATCTTTACAAAAAATGTATTGTGTTCAGGTTAAAAGACAAAATTTATTACAATGCCAAACAATACTGAAAGAGACTAATAGTATATCTTTAATTACAAGCTGATATTTAAGTGTGTATTAACACAAAAAAGCAGCACAACTGTTTCCAAATTTGATAATAAACAAGCATTAGAATTATTTCTGAAGAATCATGTGACCCTGGAGACTGGAGTAATGAGGTTCAAAATTAAGCTTTGCATCGCAGAAATACATTATATTTTATATTAAAAATACTAAATTACTAAAACCATTATTAAAATAGTAATGTGTCCCAACTTTTGAGCAGTACTGTACTTTTGTATGACAACAGAAAACTGGGTAGCAGATAGAGCAGCACACCTTGAGCTGGGGACAATAGTGTGGCTTTGATCTCCCTGTAAAACCAAACACTCAGAAACTCTTGCAATGCAGATTGAGAAAAACCATTTGCTCGCCGGTCCCCTCACCCATCCTTCCCCCTAGGCACATGTTCCAAGTCACTGTAGAAAGATGCCTAGAATTAAAGTTGCTATTCTTGCATAAAATAATTACCATATCTTTATAATTAATGAGCATAAACTCCTCATGTTTGATATCAATTTTACAGTCTTAGTGTGAATAGAAATATGATCTCAGTGCCATATTAGTAGAAGAAAAATAAAGATCTGTAATCTGAGAAAAAACTGGTCTTCTGGTGAGGGTGGTGCCCTGATAAGATCTTTACCAAATGTTGTTTTTCTACTATGGCTTTCATGCCAGAAAAAGATACTGTGTTTTGTTCTAATTTGAGTATTTAAAGAGTATTGGCTTAATATTTACCTGCACGATTGCAGTGCGTCTCTCAGTGTGATTGAATCGATTGATTTTATTCTATGTTGATGATTATGCCTGGCAAAAATAAATGTTACTTTTGACTTATTCTGAATTTTATATTTTATATTTTGTAATCAAGCCAAAAGAAATGTTGAACAGGTGTTGGTTGTGTTGCAACATCATTTGGCCTAAATCTCTCGGGGAAGAACTAGGATGGAGGATAAGATGGATGGATGACACCCTATCTTATCATCCATCCTGAATCTTCCCTGGGGCCTCCTCTTGGTGGGCCGTGCATCCAGAACAGATGTCTGAGCCACCTCAGCTGGCCTCTTTCTCGAAGTTGAGAAGCAGCTGGTTTACTCCGAGCTCCTTCTGAGTAACTGAGTGACCTCAGTCTATCTCTAAGGGAGCGCCCAGCTACCCTACGGAGGAAACTAATTTTGTACGCTTGTATCCAGGATCTCATCTTTTCGGTTATGACCCAAAGCTCATGACAATAGGTGAGAGAATGAAAGTAGATTGACTTAACGATTGAATGTAAATCGAGAAATTCACCTCTGTACCAATCTGTCTGTTGGTCTCTCAATCCATCCTTCCCTCACTCGTGAACAAGACCCCAAGATACTTAAACTCCTCCAACTGAGGCAGGAACGCCTGACCAACCTGAAGGGGACAAGCCACCCTTGTCTGACTGAGAACAATGGCCTCAGACTCGTAGGTGCTGATTCTCACCCCAGCCACTTCACACTCGACTGCATACCACCCCAGTGCACACTGTAGGTCATGGCTAGATGCAGCCAACAGGACAACATCATCCTCAAAAAGCAGAGACGAGATCCTGTGGTTACCAAACAAATTACCAAATAGGAAACCTCTGACTGCTGGCTGTGCCTAGAAATCCTGTCCATAAAGATAGTGAGACAGGACCGGTGACAAAGGGCAGCCCATACAATGGGAACAAACAAGCTTCTTCTACAGTCATACAGCCCTTAGGAAAGGGCCCAGGCCCCATACTCCCAAAGCACACCCCAAAGGACACTTTGAGAGACACGGTCGAATGCCTTCTCCAAACCTGCAGAGGGTATAGAGCAGGTCCTGTGTTCCAGTAATCAGGATAAAAGCCTCAATGTTCCTCCAGGATCCGAGGTTCGACTATCCTCAAGGACAAATTCTCCTCTCTAGTACCCTGGCATAGACTTTCCCGGGGACGCTGAGGAGTGTGATCCCCCTATAGTTGGAACACACCCTCCGGTCCTCTTACCACCCGCTTCTGCCACGGGTATTTCCACCCCAACTGTATACAGTGTTGGCAGGGCACTGCTTCCCCCTCCTGAGGCACGGTCAGTTTGCCAGAACCTCTTTGAGGCCATCTGATAGTCCTTCTCCACGGCCTCACCAAACTCCTCAAAGACCCGAGTTTTTGCTTCCAGAAATCACACAGGCTGCAGTCTGCTTGGCCCACCAGTACCTATCAGCTGCCTCAGGAGTCCCTTATCAATTATAACCTTACTGAGATAGTATAAGAGCCGCTAGAGAAGTGGGACCACGTAGTCCAGGCGACGACCGCACCCATGTACGGCTGACGGGCCCGGATGCCGAGCCGTTGATCCCCCTTTAATTTCTGGAGGAAAGATGCGATGGAGATGCCGCGGAAGAAGCCGCCGCCCCTCGCGCCCCCGGTCGCTGGACTCCGCCCCTTACCTGGACCCTGCCCCCTGGAACACAACCTGACCTTTCACTTATCCCTGCAGCACAACGAGGGCACCAGTTCCCCCCTTTTATTTGGACACTATCTCCCTGGACACTTTATTTTGTATTTATTTTGTTAATAAAAAGCCTCTCCGAGGCCTGACACCATGCCCACTGTGTCTGTCGTTGGCTCCTCCCGTGACACTGGTGGAGAATGCGGGCAAGGCGGAGCTTAGACGGCACAGTTGGGCGACATCTGATGACGTCATCCCCTCTCGCTCCTACCCACGCCGGGACGGAGGAACAACGGAGACTCGCTCCCAGCCACCAGGAAGGGTAAGTGACGCTTGCATGTACTGTCAATTACCCGGTGGCTGGTTGAGCATATCGACTAATTCCCGGTTTCTCTGTCCCGGTGCGAGAGGGGAGTTGCCCGGAGAGGAATCCCTGCCCCGCCCACTCCGACCGCTGGAGCCTGGTTGAGGAAGGTAGCACTCCTGCGTGGGCGGCGACCGCTTGACGGGGTTGATGCTTGGGGAGGGGAATGTGACGAGGAGGCTGCCCCTCCTCGTTATTGTCATCTTCACCCGTCCTTTATTCGCCGCCCTTCACCAGGCTCCCGACGGGAGTGGGGTGTGTTCGAGAGGAGGGGCGTGGTATTGTTCAGGTCTGGCGGCGTGTGACGAGGCACACCTGAAGTGGATTTAGCCTTGTCACCGCCGCCGTTAAATGCTGTACGCGCCTCTCCTCAAGAGAGCGATCTCTTCCCCCGTGCATGCACGCTGGTGTCCTCGTGGGTCCAGGAAGGGTGCGTGAAGGAGCTCGTCCCGCCACTAGAGAAGCGCGTCGTGGGACCACGTAGTCAGGCGACGACCGCACCCATGTACGGCTGACGGGCCCGGATGCCGAGCCGTTGATCCCCTTTAATCTCTGACGACCGGAGGAAAGATGCGACGGAGATGCATTTATTTTATGCATTCATTTATTCTGTTAATAAAAAGCCTCTCCGAGGCCTGACGCCACGCCACTGTGTCTGTCGTTGGCTCCTCCCGTGATGATATATATATATATATATATAATTTTTTTAGTAGCTTGTGATGTTTTGAGTTGATTTGTTTGTCTGAATATGCTTTTTGCCATTGTTGTTGAGATTCATATTATCTTGATGTCTATGTGTGTGTCAAAGAACACCCTCTCTCTGTGTATTTTTGAGCCAAACAATTATAAAAAAAAAATTTAACATATTGAAAACCACTATATCTTATGGTATAGAATCACAGGATATAAAAAATAACTCAAAAATTAATCTTCGCATGAGTTCAGGTCAAATGATGATTATGTAAATCCACATCACCTTTTTCGCTTGGCTAAATTTATTGAATTTATTAAAAAGTTTAAAGTCGGCATGAAATTGAGTACTTTAGTGCTTGTCGTGACTTCAGTCTGATCAGTTTGTTTTTGTTTTTGTCTGTCAAACAGTTTGCCATGTGCTCGTGTTTTCCCGCCCCATTGTCATCTGATTAACCACTTTAGCTGCCTTCTCACCTGTGGCTCATTAGCTCCTTAATTGCCCCTCTACTTAAGTTCCTTCGCTTGCAGTCTTGTGTCTGACCGTTGTGGTGTGAGGATGCTCCTGTCCTGTCCTGTCCTGTCCTGTCCTGTCCCTGTCCTGTCCTGTCCTGTCCTGTCCTGTCCTGTCCTGTCCTGTCCTGTCCTGTCCTGTCCTGTCCTGTCCTGTCCTGTCCTGTCACAAGCATAGCTGGTATTTTTTTTAGTTTTACTCTGTGCTCGCTCTGCCTTGTGTTTTTCTCTAGATCTCTGTTCCCTGTTCCAGTCCTGGTTCCTCCGGTGCTGTGTTTGGCAGCTCCTCGTCACCTGCCCTTTTTTGGATCTTAAGCTGAGATCAAGCAGCAGGACTGTTGTAGAGACTTTTGAGAAGATCCTTATGCCAGTTGCTCCCTGCGTGAGTGGAGTGACTGGGGACTTGTTTTTGGACTTGATTCTATTGATTTCTGTGTGATATAAAGTCTTCCGTTCCTCTGCCTCAGTCAAGTTTTGTTCAAAGACTATAAATAAATTTAAGTTCCAAACCTGCAACTGAATGCTAGTTCGTTCCTGACAGTGCTAATAATAAATAACTTATCCATACCTAAATGTACAGCGGGGGAAATAAGTATTTGACACGTCAGCATTTTATTAGTAAGGGGATTTCTAAGTGGGCTATTGACACAAAATTTCCACCAGATGTAGCCAACAAGCCAAGTAATGAATTCACATAAAGAAATCAGAGCATTTAATTATATAAGTTGAGCAATAATAAATAAAGTGAAATGACACAGGGAATAAGTATTGAACACACATTATTTAATACTTTGTAGAAAAGCCTTTGTTGGTGATTACAGCTTCTAGACGCCTCTTGTATGGATATACCAGTCGTCTGCATTGCTCATGAGTGATTCTTGCCCATTCTTCAACACAAATGGTCTTTTATGAACTTTGATCTTCAGTTCTCTCCATAGATTTTCTATGGGATTTAGGTCAGGTGATTGACTGGGCCATTCAAGCAACTTGATTTTCTTTCTTTGAAACCACTTCATTGTTTCCTTGGCCTTATGTTTGGGGTCATTGTCTTGCTGAAATGTCCACCCTCTTTTCATTTTCAGCTTTCTGGTAGATGGCAGCAGATTTTTCTCCAGAATGTCCCGGTACATTTCTCCATTCATCCTGCCCTCAATAATATGAAGTCTGCCAGTACCTGTTGCTGAAAAGCAACCCCAAACCATGATGCTTCCACCCCCAAACTTAACTGTTGGTATGGTGTTCTTGGGGTGGTGGGCAGTGCCATTTCTTCTCTAAACATGGTGTATAGAATGACTGCCAAAAAGTTCAATTTTGCTTTCATCTGACCATACTATAGTCTCCCAATAATCCACAGGCTTCTCCAAATGCTCTTTTGCAATCTTTAACCGAGCCTCAACATGCTTTTTGTTCAGCAATGGAGTCTTGCGTGGTGAGCGTTCATGGATGCCATGGCGGTTTAGTGCATTGCTTATAGTTTTCTCTGAAACAACAGTACCTGCTGATGCAAGGTCTTCCTGAAGTTTTCTGAAATTTTGTGTCAATAGCCCACTTAGAAATCCCCTTACTGATAAAATGCTGACGTGTCAAATACTTATTTCCCCCGCTGTATACTTTCCTATTTTAGTTTAAATGGAGTACTAATAGTACACTTGAATAAACATATTTTTCGGATAGGCTGAAGATACTTTTTAATCCAATTAATGCCTACATGTGCAGTCAAACTGTAAACACAAAACATTTCACAATTAATATTTAGTAATGTTTCACATATCACATACTGCACTAAGTATTATAAATATGTGTCTGTCAACTAAATACAACATAATAAACAGCATATGTCCACACAAACAGCAACACAGGCACACAATATCAACCATTGTGCTAATCGCAAATAGCGATCTAAATAGCATTATATCAGAAACATCATACTACTTAACCAACAAAAACATTACTCATCACGCTGAAAAGTAGTTTAATTCAAACTTTCATGCAAAATAACTAGAATTTCAACAAGCCACCGAAGAATAAGATGGCTTTTTCCTACCTGTGCCCACTGCCTAAGCAATCACATGATTTAACAGTTTTGATGCTGTTTTATCTCTGATTATCTACATGTGAAAGCATCAGTTTCTACAGTTGTGGGGTTTTTTTTTTTTTGGTTTTTGTTGTACTTAAATTACATTTTCTGTATATTTCTGAGATGTACATAAAACACATTTCTGAGAAATTACAAAAAAGTGGACTAAAATTATACTTTCATTTTAAGTTTTAACGAAGTATAATAATAGCACACTTGATAAACATCAGAAATGTCACTTTTCACAAAGATAGAAATATTTTTTTAGATAAAGTCAACATGTTTATAAGTAGTTTTTAAATACTGGAAGCATCCAAAAGAATGCATGAGGGCATGAGGGAGCATAAGTGCTCCAGTAACCACTGAAAACCAAAGTGAAATTTTGTGATTATTTGTTATAATCATTTAGTCATTTGCAGATGCTTTTATCCAGAGCGAATTACAATTAGAGAATAAAGTGATTAATCTTAAATAACACACAGACAGAGAAAGCTCTGCTCTTTTAGAAAGGGCATGAACTTTCTGATATTGCGTGATGCAAACCTGCAAGATCAAGCCGTCTTTGCAATGTTCTCTTTGAATTACACCTGGTCATCAAAGATTGCACCAAGATTTCTGACTGAATTTGATGGGGTAATTGTGGATGAACCTAGCTGGATGGTGAAATCGTACTGTAGAGTTTCAGTGACAAGAAGCTCAATCTTGGCCGGGTTGAGCTGTAGGTGATGTTGTTTCATCAATGTAGAGACGTCCACTGGGCAGCCTGTGAACCATGAAGTTATTGTTGGATCATCTGGTTGAAAAGGCAAACAGAGCTGTGTGCCATCAGTGTAGCAGTGGTAGAAGCCATGTGCTTGTATGATGGGACCTAGTGATGTGTATGTGGGAAAGAGACTGGGACTGGGACTAATCCCTGAGAAACCCCAGTGACCAGTTGATTTGAATACCTCTATATATGTGTGGTTTTACAAAACGATTTTATTGATAAAGTACCTATTTGCAACTGAAAACCAAAAGATGAATAATAACAGTTTATAGTATTTAATAGTCCACAGAAAGGTAATCCTAAACAGAAGAACAGGAACCAAACATATACATAGACACAGACGTGAAAACACTGAACAGAATTCAACTTATAAAGGGAAAGTAAATGAGGCTAATCTTTCAGAATGGGAGGTTTGTCAAAGCCGAGAAAGTAGGGTAAGTCAAGTCCGTAACTTATACTTGGAGTCAGTTTCCATGGTAACTTACTCTGTGAACCTAACCTGGTAAGGAGCGGGTTTTCTCATTTATTCCTGCTAAGAATTCCTGCTAAGTACAAATATCTAAAAATTAAGTGAAGATGCATTTTTGAGATAAAAATGGTCTAAATTAGTCTTTTTGCCGGGATTTCTGCCATAAAAATCATCTTAAGGCAAATGGAAACAAGAATATTTCATATTTTATGCAATTGGCAGATAAATTTGATAAAGAGAAAGTCAGTGAACCACTCTCAGATACAAAAAAATATCATTAGATTTTTATTAATTGCTACCTCTCTCATGCATGTTTCAAATGGCCACAATATGAGACACAATTGCCCAAGGTGTGGAATAGAGCTTAGCATTACGAATTCAGAGTATGCTACTGTTGGCAGCTGCTTGCACTTCTAACAGAAAAGCTTCTATGTACATAAGAGGCTGCCAGATCAGAAGGAATGCAAGTGTAAATGGCCTTTTTAGATGCTGCATTTTTTCTAGTCACCCTGTAATCCCCTGATAACGTCTTAACATTCCTGACATCTTCTGGGGCTGTGGTAATGTGTCTGGAATGTGCACCACTGCACTGGAAATAATCAAAAGAAAAATGTTTCACTTCCCCAAACCCTGGTAAGACTGTTTACATTCTCAACAGGTTAAAACAGAGTATTTAGAATGGAAAGAAAATGAATCAGGGTACATTTTTAACATACCTCAGTCAATGTGCGGTTGACAAGAAAAACATTGCTGGGTTTGCAAGGTGTCTGATTAATTGTTTTGATGCAGAATAGCAATATTTTAACTGTGTTCCGGCTGACCTATTTCAGTTAAGGTGAAGTTTATTCTGAGGTTTATTCTTTGCTTTGTGTGTGTGTGTAGATGTGTGGGTTACTAACCATGTCATCTTATTAAATCAACTGGAAAAATGGTCCCACACCATTTCCCTTAAAGAGACAATGCAGAAAAAAGGCAAAAAAATGCAAAAAAAAAGTTTTGCATGCATCTGTCACAGTTTGAGATTTTGGGCTTTTTGGTTTTTCGAGTATTTATTTATTTATTACTTTTTCCAGACTAGTGGAAGGAAAACATCTAAAAGGCACTGTTAAAATAGATTTTAATTACAGCACACATTTTAAAAGACAATTTATTTTCCTACACTGAGCCATCAATCTCCACTTCAGTAGCACTTACACACTAAACTTTGCATTTTTATTCCTGTCTATATCCTGAAGGTTTTTACAGAGGGATGTATTAATATATAATGCTCTTTATTATATACAACATTTTAATACCCAAACAATTAAAAAAATCTACCCTCAAGTTTCACAGTCAAGGCTAAAGCCCATCTTGGACTAATCTGTAAATCTAAGATGTTTCAACTGAAAGAAAGCGTGCACTAACTGATCTTAAAACACGTCAGTGCCATTGTTTTGTAGTAAGATGCACACCAGTATATTTAAAAGTTTTACATTCCAAGATGCAACATAAGTCAGACTTTAGACTAAATCACCGATATCATTCATCTAATTTCTTCTTTAAAACTCAATACAGACCCACATTTATGGCTCTTGTGATCATCTCTAGGTACTGATTCATCATCTGGTCTCAGTGTTACGGTGACCACCAAGTCACTATTGTGATCTTGGAATAAGAATGAAACTAAAATTAGCGTAGATGGCATTTTTCTTGCAATGTTACGGGACACGTTGCCAGTTCCTGACCTACTTAGTCGACCTGATAACTTCTTTATGTGTGTGTACAACATTGCATCATGCATTATTATATACAGGTATGACAAAAATTTGACTCCTCACTCCTCAAAACTTTTTAAGATGCAGGATTTATTGGAGTAGAGTGTTTAAAATAATCATTTGGATATTTAAGATATACAGTAGTCGATTCGCTGGTATTTATGCCATTATATAAAACTCTAAATAAGCCATTTTGCGCTGTGTTTGTTATTAGTCACCAGGTTATCATCTGTTCTGCTTGCTTGCAAGTTTACCTTGCTTTTGGTGAACTGTGTTTGTAAGGAATGGAAATGAGCTGCCTGCATTTGTGTTCTTTAATTTGCACATTGTCGGAAGATCACGGAGAAAGGTGCAGTCCCATCCAGAGTGTTAAGAGTTGTGGTATCGTTCTATTTTAGCCTGTTTATTAAATCTGTCAGCAGAATGAATGCCATATTACTGTCACTTCCTGTCAGCTATGATCTGATCGAGATTAAAGTCAAAAAACGTCAAAAATAAATCTTTATAAAAAAAATCACGAAAATTAAGAAAATAAGTCAATAAAAATAAAAGCGCTATGCTATGCGTGAGAGCCAAGTATTTGTTGATCAAGAAACAACCTGTTAAAATGTCATATTCATGCACATGACATAAACGATTTTCACACATTCTGAGATGATACAGGCATCAGTTTGTTTCTCAAAAAAAAATTTCTCATCAGGACCCCAAAACAGAGCTACAGACGTGGACAAAATTGTTGGTACCCTTTGGTCAATGAAAGAAAAAGTCACAATGGTCACAGAAATAACTTTAATCTGACAAAAGTAATAATAAATAAAATTCTATAAATGTTAACCAATGAAAGTCAGACATTGTTTTTCAACCATGCTTCAACAGAATTATTAAAAAAATAAACTCATGAAACAGACCTGGACAAAAATGATGGTACCCCTAACTTAATATTTTGTTGCGCAACCTTTTGAGGCAATCACTGCAATCAAACGCTTCCTGTAACTGTCAATGAGACTTCTGCACCTCTCAGCAGGTATTTTGGCCCCACTCTCATGAGCAAACTGCTCCAGTTGTGTCCGGGTTTGAAGGGTGCCTTTTCCAGACTGCATGTTTCAGCTCCTTCCAAAGATGCTCAATAGGATTGAGGTCAGGGCTCATAGAAGGCCACTTTACAATAGTCCAATTTTTTCCTCTTAGCCATTCTTGGGTGTTTTTAGCGGTGTGTTTTGGGTCATTGTCCTGTTGCAAGACCCATGACTCTGCGACTGAGACCAAGCTTTCTGACACTGGCTAGTACATTTCTCTCTAGAATTCCTTGATAGTCTTGAGATTTCATTGTACTCCTGCACAGATTCAAGACACCCTGTGCCAGGCGCAGCAAAGCAGCCCCAGAACATAACAGAGCCTCCTCCATGTTTCACAGTAGGGACAGTGTTCTTTTCGTGATATGCTTCATTTTTTTAGGTCTGTGAACATACAGCTGATGTGCCTTGGCAAAACTTTTTTGTCTCATCTGTCCACAGGACATTCTCCCAGAAGCTTTGTGGCTTGTCAACATGTAGTTTGGCATATTCCAGTCTTGCTTTTTATGATTCGTTTTCAACAATGGTGTCCTCCTTGGTCGTCTCCCATGTAGTCCACTTTGGCTCAAACAACGACGGATGGTGCGATCTGACACTGATGTTCCTTGAGCATGAAGTTCACCTTGAATCTCTTTAGAAGTCTTTCTAGGCTCTTTTGTTACCATCGGATTATCCGTCTCTTAGATTTGTCATCAATTTTCCTCCTGCGTGCCACGTCCAGGAGGTTGGCTACAGTCCCATGGATCTTAAACTTCTGAATAATATGTGCAACTGTAGTCACAGGAACATCTAGTTGCTTGGAGATGGTCTTATAGCCTTTACCTTTAACATGCTTGTCTATAATTTTCTTTCTGATCTCTTGAGACAACTCTTTCCTTTGCTTCCTCTGGTCCATGTCGAGTGTGGTAGTACACCATATCACCAAACAACACAGTGATTACCTGGAGCCATATATATAGGCCCAATGGCTGATTACAAGGTTGTAGACACCTGTGATGCTAATTAGTGCACACACCTTGAATTAACATGTCCCTTTGGTCACATTATTTTCAGTGTTTTCTAGGGTACCATCATTTTTGTCCATGCCTGTTTCGTGAGTTTATTTTTTTAAATAAATTCTGTTGAAGCATGGTTGAAAAACAATGTCTGACTTTCATTGGTTAACATTTATAGAATTTTTATTTATTATTACTTTTGTCAGATAACAGTTATTTCTGTGACCATTGTGACTTTTTCTTTCATTGACCAAAGGGTACCAACAATTTTGTCCACGTCTGTATTGAGGACAACTGATGTTAACAACAAATCTTTATTATTATTATTATTAATATTATTATTACCATTACAGTGGTCATTGTTAGCATTGTTGAGGTTCTTATGCTGATTTTTAATGAAAATGAAAAAATAAGCTTTGTTTTTGCTTCGTTTTTTCTTAGCAAAATGCTGTTTAAAATCTTATGATTGTTATTTGACTATAATTGATAGGATACATCCAATGCAGAAATTCAGGTCACATGATGTTAAAACACAACCAACACCAGGTCGCCGGCTTGACTACCTACAATAATTCACCTTCAGCAGTCAAACAAAAGTCAAGGGTCAAGATACCAACTAAAGCAAACATTGACCATCATAATGGTAAAAAAATCTCTTTCATTGATTGTACTAAAAATTATTACTGTTATTCTTAAAGTTTACTAAAAACTGGGCCAATTTAGTCCACTTTTAGTTTTACTTAGGTATACCTAATAAAATAAACTTGAAGTATATCACTTTTTGGTAAGGGTTATTAAACAAACAAGAACAAGCACCATGCCTGCAGGATTTGCGTAAAGTACCTTAATCATATGAATATAAAAGAACCCCAGGGCCGTGACGTCCAACATTACCTCCACTACAGATAAGACCATTCCAGACGGTCAAAGGCTCTCAGGACAGCAGTAGGTTGAGTCAAAGAGGATGTATCATGTATAATACTGAGTAATCGTATAACATTATCTGATATTCTGAGCTCGGTCATAAAAGGCTGATGCCTCCATGCGAGTGATTTAGCATAAATTTTCAAGTCAGCGTTCATAGCACTATAATCATAAGCAGAAGCAAAAAAACTGCAATATTCATACCTCTGGAGAAGGACCCTCTGTGGACAGCAGCGAATATCGAAAAGTAGAGGGCCTAGAATGTTCCAAAAGGTT
The DNA here is from genome assembly GCF_018831695.1 of Puntigrus tetrazona. Lineage (NCBI taxonomy): Eukaryota > Metazoa > Chordata > Actinopteri > Cypriniformes > Cyprinidae > Puntigrus > Puntigrus tetrazona. The sequence goes on along the minus strand of NW_025048328.1, from coordinate 416,819 downwards.
GTGTAAAGTCTGAGGGAATTCCCTACAATCCATTTGCCACTATACATATACACAGCTGTTTCTGTATGATCATAAGAAAAATATGAGTAACTAATCATAGAGAGTCCTCCTCGGGTAATTTGGAAATCGGGTAAATCGGGTTAAAGGCTCTTCTTTAAAACAAATTGTTTGTTTTTAGTTTATTTAATACTTCAGCATTTAGCTGCACAGAAGTAGTAACACATTACTTAGTAAACAGTTATTTTATATAAAAAAAAAATGCACACTTTGTTCTTTAAGAACATACATTAATAACATTTTTGAGGGTGAATATTTTTTTTCAGAATTCACTGAAAAAACACACCATACACAACATATAAAAACATAAGAAACTTGAAAAACAGGAATAAAAAAAAATATTTATGGTGATGCAGGTTGCTTGCTTTGACTAATATTCTTTTAACCTCCAATAAAAGCAGAGGAAATGTTGACGGCTCTGGTGCTGCAAACTTAATCTGATTTTGTTAAAGCAAAGGTTTCATTGTCATTGAATTTAAGACTCACAGCATTGAGTCCCAAGCTGAAGGTTCTGTCCTGCTTCTCTCACCCCTCTGTTTTCTTCTCATCCTACTGCCATGCACGCTAAAAACCCTTGATATTGTGTCTAACAAACTATGTCTTTGTTTCATATACAGTTTTATTTTTATCTAAGGAATTTAAGAAGAAACAACTGAAACACTGTTGTTACTAACATGGTATGTAGATGACATTTACTCTTAAGATTTGATTTATCAGATGGTTCGTTTATCAGATGTTTATACAATGCAAATGTTTTCCACATGGAGCATTCTTTAAAAGACATCTTGGCGAGATATGTGTTCTATCTACAGATTTACTGTAGAGAAGCTACGTTCATTGTTCCACTTCCAAGTAAAAGAGTAAACTTTTGACATTATTTAAACAAAACTTCTCAACATCAAGTCTGCTCATTAGTTTCAAAGAACCTGTATGGATCACTTATGGTTTACAGTATTGTTGCTCGAACCCGTTTTCTGTTCATTGCTAAACTGTGCATCTTTGTCTTGATTTAAAATATTTTTGAATTGTTATCTGCCCAAACATTTGCAACTTTCCATGCATAGAAGATTAACAGCACAGTGTTATCATAAGATTTCAGTAGCGTGATTGTTCTAACCTTGAGGCTATAACTGTTATGCATTTGGACTGTTCTGTTGTTCTTTTCATGTTCCACTTGCTCTATGTGACCTACTTTCTGTTGATTGTCTTCAGCTGCGTCTACTTAATTTAATAATTTCCTTTGTGTATAGATTCCGATGCTTGATAAGATCAAGATTAAGATAAAGCTCTTTACTAATCGCCTAAGGCTTTGGTGTAATATTTATACTAATCCAAAAAAAATGCACTTTGCTCAACTTGAGGCCTCCAACATTTGAACGGTTTCAACTACTTTTGCAAATAACATTATTATAACAGTACACCTTACAGACTTTTTGACCGCCTTGGATAATACTTAAAGTATATGACCATTCTCAAAACTACTTGAATGGATAAACTTGGTTCTAAAATCTAGATTCTACCGTCTTTCTTGCAATTATTGTGGAAAGGTCACTTATGTCTTTATCTGTTCTCATCTTGACTACTGCAACTCTCTGCTGCAATAGTTTATTACTCGACTTAAAGGGGTATTTTCATATTGCTAAAAATAGCATTATTTTGTGTATTTGGTGTAATGCAATGTTTATGCAGTTTATGCAGTTTTCTGCATACTGTACATTTTTGTTTCTCCTCTAAGCCCTTTTTCTTCTAAGTGTGTATATATTGTGACGGGGTGAAGAATCACACGATATGAAGAGCTCAAGAAAAGTGACCCCAGAGGGTGGGTTCATTGACAATAAATAAAAATACATGAAGATGTGGCCCAAATTGAAGTCCTGGGGGGTATTCCAGAAAGCTTAGTTAACTTACCATTTGATAAATCATAACCTCTGGGTTGATTTACCCCAAACAGGCATAACACACAGTATGTCGGTTCCAAAGCACCTGAGAAGACTTAGTTTAATCAACCTCCAACTGGTTACCCAGAGTTAATGCGCTTGCATGGTACCTATATAAAGACATTTTCAATGGATCGCTGATTTCACGAGTCACCATGGAAACTCAAAGCCAAAAAGAGCGGCGTATTTCACAGAGGCGGAGTTGGAGGTTTTAATGCATGCTTATGAGTAGTTTAAGCCAATAATATTAAAAGGAAGCAATACAGCTGCATCAGCTAAAGCAAGAGAGTTGGCTTGGCAAAATAACGGACAGAGTAAATGCGTATAATGTATATTTCTTATTTAATAAGATGTAATCCTTCTGGAGCCACAAGAACTTTAAGCCAAGTCAAAATGAAACAAAAACATTCAGCAAAAAGGTATTATTTGATTACACAATTACTGAACTATTATTATAACAGGATTTAGTATATTCATTCTTGTCACACTCTGGACTTTTGTTATTGTTTTTGTCTCGAGCCACGTGTTGTCTGTGCCCTGCCTTCCCTTGATGTGTAATTGTGTAATTGTCTCCAGCTGCGTCTTGTCAATTTAGTTAATTTCCCTGTGTTTTTAAGCCCTGTGTTTTCGTGTGCACCTGGTCGGATTATCAAAGTTACAACGTTACTACGTCTCAATGTTCAATGTTACTCTATGTTTTGTTCCCGAGCTCTTTTTTCGTGGTTTTTGTTCTGCCTACCTGCCTTTTGTATTTATTTTGCCAGTTTTTGAATTAAATCTGTTAAGTTTATTTTGAGTCTCGAGCGTTCTCTCCCGAGAAACCACGGAAACGTGACAGGATAATCCGACCATAACCATAAAAAAGTAAAGCGGCGTTTTCCCCTTTTGTTTTTTTTGGGTTTGTTTTTCATGGATTCCCACAACGACTCAAATTTCCTCATCCTCCTGCTGGAGCAGGAGGATCGCTTCTCTCGAGGGCTATACTGATGACTTCCTCGCCTCGCGAACTACTCGCGCTTCCCGGACGGCTTTTTGTGCTCGATTCACTTCGCGGACTGAACACCACCACCACGAGCAAAGCTGTCGGGGACGGCCTCGAGAGAGCGTCGCCGCACATCGAGTGGGTGCTGGTGTCCTGCGACTCGCCGATAACGGTTGCGCTGGAGGACAACGACACCAGCCCCACTCCAGATCCAGAACCCAGCCCATCATCTCCCGCGTCGCAGAGGCCAGGCCTGTGCCCACGGAGGGCGCAATCGCTGAGTCTGGGGCGACCACGGAACCATCGCTGAGGAGAGCGACAGAGCCGTGGAGCGCCACCGGACCAAGCCGATTGCGACAGACCAGGTGCGTGAGCGGGCATCAGAGCTTGTCGCGGTGGAGACAGCCGACAGCGAGAGCGCTGGAGGAGCTCCGCCCACTGCAGATCGGCTGAGGATGAGCTGATCATCCAACTGGGGCTGCTGGATCTACAAGAGGAACTGGATGATGTGAACTTAGACTGGGCACCTCCGTGTATCCTGAGTCGCTGGTCCCGCCCAGCCGTCCTGTTAGCCCGCTGGTCCCGCCCAGCCGTCCTGCCAGCCCGCTGGTCCCGCCCAGCCGTCCTGTTAGCACCCTAGAGACCGTTCCTGTGCGCTCCCCGAGTTCCAGTGCCCGCGCCCAGCGCCCCGAGTTCCAGTGCCCGCGCCCGAGCGCCCCTCGAGTTCAGTGCCCGCGCCCGGCGCTTCCCCGAGTTCCAGTGTGCCCGCGCCCAGCGCTCCTCGAAGTTCCAGTGCCCGCGCCCCGAGCTCCCTCGAAGTTCCAGTGCCCGCGCCACGAGCGCTCTCGAAGTTCCAGTGCCCGCGCCACGAGCGCTCTCCCGAGTTCCAGTGCCCGCACCACGAGCGCTTCTCCGAGTTCAGTGCCCGCGCGCCACGAGCGCTCCCGAGTTCCAGTGCCCGCGCCACAGCGCGCCCAGTTTGCCCACCCTCCCACCCTGGTCATACATCGATGGATCCCAGCAGCCCCTGCGCTCATCCTCAGCTCTCCATCACGAGCTCGCCACGGGTCTGCCGGTCCCCATCGCCGCCGAGGGTGGACGATCCTCGCCTCACCGCCCCGCCTCGAGAGTCCGGACTCCTCCTCGGCTCGTAGACCCGTCGGCTCCCCCTGGGCTTCTAGCTCTCTCCTCTCCACCGTGGTCCGTCAGTCCACCAGCTTCACCAGGCTCCATCGTCCCTCCGGCTCGCGCTTGGTCTGTCGTCGACCATCCGTCGCCTCTCGGATTCCTCTCCTCGGCCGCTCGTCCCTCCATCCCACCGGCTCTGTCAGGCTCCTCCTTCCCTCGGCTTCACCTCAGTCCTCAGTCGCTCTGGCTCCGCACGCGTCCTTCCTGTCCCCCGCCTCCGTGTCAGTCGCAGAGGCCTGCGGCGCGCGCCTGGGACCTCCAGCGCCTGACGCCGCGCCTTGGCTCTTGGCTCTCCGCTTTGGCCTCGGTCTCCTGCACCACCTGCTGCCCGCCCGCCGGTCGGACCCATGGAGTCGATGGCCGCTCCTCCTCCATGGCTCCTCCTCCTCCGTCGGCGCCACCATGGACCATCATGGCTGGGCTCTGGATCTCCTCCTGCTCGGACTCCTCCTGTGTCCTCCCCTGGCTCCTCCCTCCTTCTGTGCCCCCTGGACTCATGTCTGCTTGCCTCCTCCTGGGGGTCGCCCTTCCACCACCAGAACCTCCTCCAAAGATCCGGTATTCCCAGTTCCGAGTTGTTGTTTTTTTGTTGTTACTTTAGGTGCGAGAGGACGCACCTTCCGGGAGGGGGCATTATGTCACACTCTGGACTTTTGTTATTGTTTTTGTCTCGAGCCACGTGTTGTCTGTGCCCTGCCTTCCCTTGATGTGTAATTGTGTAATTGTCTCCAGCTGCGCCTTGTCAATTTAGTTAATTTCCTGTGTTTTTAAGCCCTGTGTTTTCGTGTGCACCTGGTCGGATTATCAAAGTTACAACGTTACTACGCCTCAATGTTCAATGTTACTCTATGTTTTGTTCCCGAGCTCTTTTCGTGGTTTTTGTTCTGCCTACCTGCCTTTTGTATTTATTTTGCCAGTTTTTGAATTAAATCTGTTAAGTTTATTTCGAGTCTCGAAGCGTTCTCTCCCGAGAAACCACGGAAACGTGACAATTCTGTCATGTAGCTAATAGAAAGAAGACTGAAGCCCACCACCACCTCCCTCACCCCATCTGAGGAGCTGGCTCTGTCCTTAATAAAGGGCCACCAGTGGTTGCTGGCATTCCAGGGGCCAGTTCATCACATACACACCATGCACCACAAATGATGGTGAAAAAATTGTGAAATTTAAGTGTACCTCTATGATTTGTTTTCATTTATTGTCCTAATAAATGACTATCTCTGTCATTTAAAAAGGCTTTTTGAACAAGATACATTTTTTATGTAGGCTTTTATGTAGGCTTATTTTATTTAACTGCATATGATGTATAGGCTATTGTGATCTTAGACTGACATGTTACTCTTTTCGAGTATTTTCTTTGATAATATTGAGGATTTTATGGATTGTTTGTTCTTATAGATACTGATGGACGGATTGTATTATTGACCCTTTTGTTAAAAAGCAGCACTTGAAATTTAATTACTGGAGCATCGCCTTAAGGTGAAAATTTGTCTGAATATTAATCTGTTGCATGTTAAGTTTAGATTAGATTAGAGAGATAGATAGATATAATTTAAAAAACATTTTGTTTTTCAGGAAATAAAGACATAAACTGCCTGGCAGACCAATGCAAAAAGACTAATAAAAGTAATTTTAACAGATCCTGTCTCTCAAAAGTCTTCCGTCTCTGTTGGCCTGTAAAATCTGTAGGTGTACTGGGCCATCTTAGAAGGAGGGTGGCTCTCTCCTCTTATAGTGGCAGTATCATAAAGCACAACACAAGCCACTATAATGTCGTGTATGCCTCTCTGGACTAACCCGGAGCCCACGCAGACACTGAAACCGAGATTTGAGGATCCCTATAGTCATCTCCACCTTGACCCGTGTCTGTGGTCCAGGCTCAGGTTCAGGGTAGGGTGTCATTAAATAGGGCGCACAAGGGTATCCTCTGTCCCCCAGCAAGTAACCATTGTACTGTCCTGTAATGATTGAAGTGTACAACAAAAATAGTAAAAAGGAAAAAAAAAAAATTGTATAAAAGTAAAACATACCCTGTTGAAAATTCTGGCATCATGTACAGATCCTGGCCATTTTGCCTCGACATTTCAGGTTGCCTCACATATTACCTAGTTAGTGGAAAAGTAATGACTTTAAAGATTTTAAGAAGGAAAAAAGTTAAGTTGTTACCTGCACATTGATACTATGAATAGATTTCCTATTAACATAGTCTATTGATGGAGCTTTAATAGGAATGTGAGTGCTTATCAATGCACCCAAATTACATTTGAAACCCTGAAACAGAAAGTTATGGAAGTATGAAGTGTAAAGTATAATGAATACATGCAGAGATATAAATAATGACTAAATATTAAATATGAGGCGTGTCGTGGCTCCGCCTAATATGGCTGCTTAGTTTGTTAGCCCGTGCCAGTTCCCTTTTTTAAGTTTTCTGTATTTCATTTCGACAATATTCATTTAATTCGGTCCTAAAAGCATTAAACATTGTCCGACAGTAAAGAAACGCGGGAGTTTCCACTATTTAATTCCCGTCCTTCCAGAAACACAAAGAAAAAACACGCTGACGCGGAACACGAGACCTCGTCTGACCAGGCCGACATCATGCTGACAGAAATCCGTTCTTTGGGATCCAGTTTGGCCAATATCGAAGGCAGACTAAGTGCGATTGATAATCGTTTGGACAATATCTCTACCTCGGTTACTTCAATTCAAGAAACGATCTCCAATTTGTCTGGTAGAGTAGACTCGAACGAAACACGTTTAACTGAAGCCGAACGCAGAATTTCCGATGTCGAAGACGGCAGGCTGGCTCGTGACGGTAAACTTGCATTGCTGGACAGAGAGTTGACATTGCTAAGAGCTAAGGTAGACGACCTGGAGAATCGAAGCAGACGTAAAAACCTGAGAATCATCGGTCTTCCCGAAAGCCAAGGCTCTGAACCTATGGCACAGTTCCTTACGAAGAGGCTACCGGAATGGCTGGACTTCGCACCGACTCACGCTTTCGAAATCGAGAGAGCTCACAGATCTCTCGGCCCTGTCCGGGACCGGTCGTCCCCTCGGCCGCCCTGGTTCGCTTTCACGCTACACAGACAAGGAATCCATTCTACAGGCAGCCCGGAGAAAACGCGATATCATTCACGACGGGTATCAACTGCGCTTCTTTCAAGATGTGTCCGCCGAGGTGCTGAAGAAACGCTGAGAGTTCGATGATGTCAGGAAAATACTATCCGGCCGTAACATGTTCAGAGGCTTTGTTTACCCTGCAAAACTCCGATGCCTTCACGAGACGGAGATGCGCGTCTTCTCTACCCCAGCGGCTGTCACTGAGTTTCTTAAGACTCTGAAAGATAAGTAACTATAAAAGGCATAAGGGACATGAGTGCATTATTCTTATAACTTTGAGGACCATATACTGTTAATTTTACAGAAAATTACGAGGTAAATTTATTTTTCAAATACATGGCTGGTTATTTTAGTTTGTTTCTTTATTACACACAATATATTTTTAAGTTATGATATCATTGTTACTGATTATTCTGTTGTGGCCACTTTATACTTTTGACTTTACAGAAAACTTCGAGGTAAATCTATCTCCAGTTTATTTATTTTATTTCTATTAGATACATGACCGGCTATTTTAAGTTGACTCTTTTGTCAGATATTTATATATTATTTTTTTTACTGATTATTCTGTTGTGGCGACGGTAACAAACTGAGTGTCTCAACCTCGGATGTTTGATCAAAAGGGGGACTGGCTGGTTGCAAAGGTGCGCCTCCTATGGGTATGATTCTGTATCACCACTTGGTATGGGCTATCTTGATTGTATGCGTAATACCAGTCGGGTACAGTAACCCTAATTTGTTCCTAGGATTGGCCTGTCGTTTGGGGACGAGACTGGGGAGGGGGTGGCTGGGTGGGTTTTCTCATTATGTGTTGTTTTCATTGTTAAAATGTAAAAAATATTTTTGTCAGTTCTGCTTCATCAGACATACTTCAAACTTAAATCGAATTCTCTTTTGTTATCATCTTTCTGTAATCGATGACAAGGGATAACAACTGGGTTAGGCTTATTACATGGAACGTTAAAGGGTTAGGTAATGTGATCAAAAGGAAAAAAATTCTAACTCATCTTAAAAAACAGAGGGCTAACATAGCTATGCTTCAAGAGACGCACCTGTCTGACTCTGAGCATTTAAAACTAAAACGAGATTGGGTAGGGCAATTATTTTTCTCAACTTTGTAAAGCAAACACAAGGAAAAGAGGTACTGTTATTTTAATTCATAAGCACTTTCCTTTTGTTTTAGAACATCAAATTAGTGATCCGGATGGAAGATATATCTTGATTACTGGTACAGTTTATGGGGAACCTTTTACTATAACTAATATTTATGCTCCAAACGAAGACTCCCTAAATTTATATCTAAAGTTATTCTTATGTTTAGTTAGTATTGTAAAGGCATGGGGGTCTGTGCGGAGATTTTAACTGTGTCATGGACCAAAAATAGATAAAACGCCCTCTGATACATTTACTAATCCTAGATCCTCTCTGGTACTTAATAAACTTTGTAACGAGGCCGGTATTATCGATGTTTGGAGGAATTTAATAAGGGTAGCAAGGAATATACTTTTTATTCTAATCCTCATGGCTCTTATTCTAGAATAGATTATATCTTTACCCCAGCTCATTGCCTCCATACTATATCCTCCTGTGAAATTGGTTCAATTGCTCTATCTGACCATGCCCCAGTTCAATTAGACATGAACATAAACAAGCACAGGGCCAACAGGATCTGAGACTCAACTCTTCAATGCTGAATGATTCAGCATTTTGTGATTTAATCCGAGAAAGTTTTAAGAATTATTGGACAGATAATAGAAATTCACCAGTCTCCCAGCAACTATTTGGGATGCTGCTAAAGCCACAATTGGGGACATATTATATCATACTCATCAGCACGTAAAAAGGCTTGGTCAAACAAAAGGCAAGAACTAGAACGAGAGGTAAAGAGACTGGAATGTTTACACAGTACAGCCCCCAACCAAACAAATTGGGCCCAACTATGTCAAGCAAGAGCTGAACTTAATTTGGATCACACAAATCACATTAAAAAACTACTCTTTCTCTCTAAACAAAAATACTATGAATATGCAAACAAATCAGATAAGTTATTGGCCCATCAGATTAAAAAAAAAAAAATAAATGAGAGAACAATTAAATCATTAAAAACACCAGATGGCTCGATCACGATAATCTTGATTTGATTAATAATCTATTTAAAACATTTTATAAAGAGTTATATAAATCTCAAATCACTGCTGAACAATCGGACATCACTGAATTTTTAGATAAACTTCCTTACAGCCATCTCAGAAGAACACAAGATATTTTTAGATTCGCCTTTGTCACCAGAAGAAGTCTTTAATGCCATTCAATCCATGCCTTCCAATAAATCCCCAGGTCCGGATGGTTTTCCTGTGAGTTTTATAAGTCATTTTGGCCAGAAATCTCTCATATTTTAATGCCTGCCCTTCAAAATTTACTAGATAATGGAGTAGTCCTGATTCATGGAGAACAGCATCAATTTGTTTAATACCAAAAAGATAAAGATCCTCAGGAGTGCGCGTCCTATCGGCCAATAAGTCTTCTGAATACGGACTACAAAATTCTTGCAAAAATTCTTGCTCGCAGACTTGAAACTGTTTTACCACATATTATTAAAGCAGACCAGACGGGATTCATAAAAGCACGCTTTGGTACAGATAACATACGAGGCTCCTAAATGTGATAAATGTAACTCAAGAACATAAACTCCCTGCCCTCATTATTTCCCTGGACGCAGAAAAAGCGTTTGACAGGGTTGAATGGAAATTTCTATTTGTCACTCTTACCAAATTCAATTTGGGCTCAAAATTGATCAAATTAATAAAATTGCTTTACTCTAATCCTCAAGCTACAGTGACTACAAACGGTGTGACCTCAGAACCTTTCGACATTCAAAGAGGTACGAGGCAGGGCTGTCCCCTTTCACCCCTGCTCTTGCCCTCATGATCGAACCTCTTGCTGAATCTGTTAGACAGTGCCAAAACTTTTTTGGTATAAAAGTGGGAGATGATGAACATCGCATATCCCTGTATGCAGACGATGTCTTGCTGTACTCTTCTGAACCTAGAAAATCAATCCCTGCATTATTAAAATGCATTTCAGACTACAGCAAGTTATCTGGATATAAGATTAATCTTACTAAATCCGTGGCACTCCCTGTCAATATTTCTAATATCTCTGACCTTTGCCTCTTTCACCTTTCAAAATAACAACATCTGGCTTTAAATACCTAGGCATTTTTATTCCACCAAAATTGAATGATTTATTCAATACAAACTACACGCCTCTTGTCAACAGAATTACTTGGCATTCACTTCCTATATCCTTCTTAGGCAGAATAAATGTGATTAGAATGAATATTCTTCCAAAGTTTCTATATCTATTTCAGTCCCTCCCATGCTATTTAGCTAATCCTTTTTTCAAAGACATTAACAAACACTTATCTAAATTTATTTGGAACAATAAAATGCCCCGTATTAATTTTAATAAGTTGACAAAACCAAAAGAGAAGGGAGGCATTGCTTTACCAAATTTGCAGTTTTATTACTGGTCAGCACAAGTGAAACACATGGTTAGTTGGTATAACGAACGGCTTGACTCAAGGTGGGTTAACATAGAAGCAACGATTTGTGCCCCCCTTCCTATAAAATTTCTGCCTTTCATTAGAAATATTAGAAAAATTAAAAGCATTTCAACAAACCCTATTATTTTAAACACTCTTTTAGCATGGAGAGATGTCAGAACATATCTTAAAATTCCAGCCAACCTCTCTTTGCTTTCCCCTATTGCTAATAATCCAGATTTTCCTATTTCTTTGCATAATATAGGTCTTTCGGACTGGTTTAAATTGGGGATCTCAACTATATCTTGCCTTTTTTTAGGTAATACATTAAAATCTTTTCAACAACTTTCATGTCAATATAATATACCACAAGCAAACTTTTTCAAATACCTTCAGCTGCGTCACTTTATAAAACCTTTATCGGACAATTGTAAACTAAGACTTGAACTTACTACCATTGAACAAATTGTGAGGAACAGTTTTTCTAAGGGCATAATTTCAGTGATATATAATGCCCTGTCTGATACATGTACTTCTTCATTAGATAGTTTGAAGAAAGTTTGGGAAAAGGACTTGGGTCATGGAATTGACAGTGAAGACTGGTTAGCGTGAATTCAATAATTTATATTTTAAATGTAATTCATTGGGAGTTCACGAACTTAATTGCAAATTCATTAATAGAATTTATCTCACACCGTTACGTCTAAAGAAAATCTATAGCAATTCTTCTGGCCTATGTTTCAATTGTAAAAACATAAGGGATCCTTTCTTCACTGTTTTTGGCATTGTAGCAAAATCATCCTCTTCTGGAACAAAATACATAACTTTTTTACAAGAACTTTTCGGGTTACAGTTTGTTTTTCCTTGGAATTGTATCTGTTATCCGTTGGAGTAGAGACAGTGTTTGTTCACATGTGAAACACATGTTTCTAATTCTGGTGTATCTGGCAAAGAAATGCATACTACTATTATGGTCATCTCCTCAGGTTCCTTCTTTCAAAATGTGGATGTCTAAAATATCTATATTACTCCCACTTGAGAAACTTACATATGATGCACCAGAAATCCACTGATTTCTGGCAGATATGGTCACCTCTTTGGCACTATATAAAGAACCTCCCTTGATTTTCCATTTTGTGATTTCCTGTACTTGTAATGTTTTTTTATTATTTTTATTATAATACCTTTAACATTTTTTTTCTTCCTTTCAATTGTGCCTTGCTTTATTTGCTACTTTGTATGTCTGACACAGTATCTGTATACTTGTGATCTTTGAACTGACAATTAAAAAAAAATATATATTAAATATGAGACATAGATTACTACAAAGAGGACAAACCTGCCACTCTGTGGAATTTGTCTTTAATAACAAGCAGAGGTTTATGGCCAGGGAACTGTACAAACATGGGTAAGAACTGTTTAAGTGCCAGACATACTGAACGAACGGCTCTACACACAGATGCCTTTCCCACATGCTCCGAATCGCCCACACTGTACAAAAAAAAAAAAAAAAAAAAGGCTAGATGCAAAACCCAAGTGCTATGCACAGAATGTTTTCTGTGCTAAGCGCAGAACCGTGGTTTGTCACATTTGCAATATGCGGTTTTAAAAGTAGTGTTAAATAAACTAACAAATCTGTTGAATACAATAACGCTCTTTCAAATATTCATTAGGGTATGGAAACACATCAATACATGGTCTGATTACCCTCTCCCGACGGAAAAAAAACCTCATAATTTGTGCTTCTACGTCCACAGGATCCCCATCAAACCTACCAAGCAGGTTATCTTCAGAGAGTCAGTTGCTATGGTTACATACCCAGAAAGTTATCTCCGCTTTTTGGAACCAAAAGTTGAGGTTATCCACAAACTTAACCTTAAACATACCCAGGTATGTCACATAACTTGTTAAAATTGTGTCCAAATGGGGGTTTATATGTCCCAATGTTTATGGTATATATATATATATATATATATATATATATATATATATATACCTTAAGACTGTATTAGTCCTAAACAAGCGGTTAGATAAATATTCTGAATCATGCCAATGCTCTCTCTAATGCCAACATAATCATTTGAACATTATTTTCTACATATACTAAATCATCCTTATTAATGTATTTCCCAAGTAAATTCTAAGCAGCTGTTGTGTAAAAACAAGCTACAAACCATCCTCAGCATCCACACATAGTATATGCCACAATATCTGACCTTATTCTTCGGTCAAATGTCATTCTACACATTATTCTATTCCATCATGTCTGGAGTTAGATTCAATAGTCCTGATCATTACTCACTACTGCTCACATCACATTGATTTCAGTGAACAGTGTTTCACCTGCTAGCTTTCCAATGTACTGCCCTTTTCAAATTTTGTGCGTATTTTATAGGGATGCTAAAGGATTAAATCTATCACTGTCTGAATGGAAATTATTGTTAACAAAATGTGAGAGCATGTCGTGATCAAGCAATAGACAGGGTGCACGTACAGGCTGTTTAGGTGGTGTCTTAATCTCAAAATCTTTTCTGTTTGAATAAAGAAATCTGTGATACAATCTGTTTAAACACATATAGGCAAATTTACTTATTTATAAAATCATTTGGGTGTTGGCTGTTCTTGTATTCTTGGGAAATAATATCCTATTGACAATGTGCTGAGAACCAAATGTAAGCATCTGCTATGATTGGTTTCGATATTGTGAAAGCCATGGAAAAAATTCTGTTTTGGTGATACTGTTTAAACTTGCTTAGAAAACAAACCAAACCTAAAATCGTAGCCAAGTCTAACCTTAACTAGACAAGCAGTAGGAATTATTCATGTTTCATTCTAAGATGCTCCAGGGCTGACTAAAATGGAAACTGACCGTGGCATGCGTTGGTCATTAAGGGACCACGGAATGTGACACAGACCAACTGACCAATAGTGCTGGAAATTAAATGTGACTAAATTAATAAGTCTTTTCACGTGGATGCTTATTTCTGAATTTTAAAGAAAGGGTTCAGACCAGTTTTTAGTGGCAAAAGCTGATTTAGGTTTAGATCAAAAGCTCATTAGCAGAGAGATCCACAAACTAAACAATTGAGCTGATGATCACATCCATGTGTTTGAAATAAGGGAGACATGCAAAATGTGCAGAGCAGGGGATCCCCAGGACTGGAATTGAGAATCATTGGTTTAGGTTATTATTAAAGTGTCACACTTCTGGACTGTTTTGTGTTTGTTTGCTTTCCTCATGGGATCTGTCTTATGTTATCAGTTTATTATGTTCAGGTTTGTCTCATTTAATTAAGTTAACTTTTCCCCTCTGTACGTTGGTCTGTTTAGTGTTGAAGTGTCTGGTCTTGTGGATGTATACGTGTGTTTCCAGGCTGACTGTCTGTATTATTTAAGACTAATAATTGTAATCGATTCTCAGCACGTGCTCCTTCTCCAACCACACCATGACATTATTTATATAATTTTTACATCGAGTAAATGTTGCAAAACAGTGAAAGGGTGGACAGTAATAGAAAGGACATATGATAAACTCAGTTGTTTTTACTACTCATGTGATAACAAGCTAGAGGAATCTGCTTGTTATCACATGTTTATTAACCATATTTTAGTATGTTAGTCAGCAGAGGATTCTTCAAGATTTCACTAAGCAGCTACGTTCGCGATTTAAACAGGAATTTGTCCAGAAATAATTATTCATTATAAACCATGCTAATATTAGATTGACATTAAATTCAGACTGTTTTTAAAAGTAATCAGGACCTTATATGGTCAATTACATGTGTTGTTATAAAAATATAATTAAGTCCAGGGATCAGTGTGGGAAATGGTAGTAACTTAAAGGTAAAAGGTAAATTATTATTTCAATATTAATTTAATATTATCTATTAAATCTCATAGATGTGCTATGCTCACTGTCACATCTGATACAAATACAGTGGCAAGCATAGGAGCTCTGTATGACTCATATCTGTTTCCTAATTCACTGCATGACAATTATCGCATGTTTTTGGGTTTATTCAAGTGGTTATCAAAGTTGTTCTGGAGTAACCAGCCCTGCACATATTGTATTTCATTTTGTATTTCTCATCTAATGCACCAATTCCTCGGCTCATAGAGCTCCAGCAGTCACGTGACCCATTCTGATTACAGTTTGTTAGATGAAACATGATTTTCTATGATTTAATGTTGACATTAAGTGACTGCATGAAATTTCCAGAACAGATATGTGTGCATGTCTTCAAGAAATGCTTGTTCTCAGTTCCCACTTATCACGTACCGAGGCCGCTTTCTCACAAGTTTTGGTCTTAATCTCAGCTCAAACTCAACCTTGGATGAGTCACGCTATGATGATACGATGCTCCACTTTGTAACATGGTGTGCTTTCTACCATTTCACAATAAAAAGGAGGTTTTCTGGTGGGGCTTTCAGATGCAAACCAAAGCAGACTGGACGGTTTTGCTCTCGCTTGCAACTGAAGACGCCACTAGTGAGCTCTTAAATTGAACAAATTGTCATGTCTTTCTTTTAACAAGAGTGACTTCGGCGTTAAAGAACTTTAAAGGGACATCCAGACCCAACACCCTTTATATAGCAAAACTTAATAGGTTAAACAGATCCCTATAATGCCCTGTCACACCTCTGGACTTTTGTTATTGTTTTTGTCTTGAGCCACGTGTCATCTGTGCCCTGCCTTCCCATTGTGTTCAATTGTTTAATGGTCTTCCAGCTGTGTCTTGTTAATTTAGTTTATTTCCTCATGTATTTAGTCCTGTGTGTTTTGAGTTCACGTTGTCGGATCATCAATGTTACTCCAGGTTAACCAACGTTACAACGTTACTCTGTTTTGTTCCCGAGGTCTTTTCGTGGTTTTGTTTTGCCTACCTGCCTTTTGTATATTTATTTTGCCTATTTTACCAGTTTAAGATTACATCTATTTAAGTTTATTTCGAGTCTCGAGTCTTTCCCGCGAAACCACGGAAAGCGTGACAGGATGATCCGACCATAAAAGTAAAGCGCGTATTTTCCCTTTTTGTTTGGGTTTTTTGTGTCATGGATTCCCCCTATAACGACCCAAATTTCCTCATCCTCCTGCTGGAGCAGGAGGACCGCTCTCTCGAGGGCTATACTACAGGACTTCCTCGCCCTCGCGAACTACTCGCGCTTCCCGGACGGCTTTTTGTGCTCGATTCACTTCCGAGGACTGAACACCACCACACGAGCAAAGCTGTCCGGGAACGGCCCTCGAGAGAGCGTCGCCGCTTACATCGAGTGGGTGCTGGTGTCGTGCAATTCGCCGATGACTGTTGCACTGGAGGACAACGACACCAGCCCCACTCCAGATCCAGAACCCAGCCCATCATCTCCCCGCGTCGCGGAGGCCAGGCCTGTGCCCACGGAGGGCGCAATCGCTGAGTCTGGGACGACCACAGAACCATCGCTGAGGAGAGCGACAGAGCCGTGGAGCGCCACCGGACCCGAGCTGATTGCGACAGACCAGGTGCGTGAGCGGGCATCAGAGCTTGCCGCGGTGGAGAGAGCCGTTGACAGCGAGAGCACGGAGTGGAGCTCCGCACACTGCACATCAGCTGAGGATGAGCTGATCATCCAACTGGGGCTGCTGGATCTACAAGAGGAACTGGATGATGTGGACTTAGACTGGGCACCTCCCGTGTATCCTGAGTCGCTGGTCCCGCCCAGCCGTCCTGTTAGCCCGCTGGTCCCGCCCAGCCGCCCTGTTAGCCCGCTGGTCCCGCCCAGCCGTCCTGTTAGCCCGCTGGTCCCGCCCAGCCGTCCTTTTAGCCTTTCTCAAGAGCGCACCCTAGTGTCT
Organism: Puntigrus tetrazona; assembly: GCF_018831695.1. NCBI lineage: Eukaryota > Metazoa > Chordata > Actinopteri > Cypriniformes > Cyprinidae > Puntigrus > Puntigrus tetrazona. The sequence goes on along the minus strand of NW_025048328.1, from coordinate 400,158 downwards.
GTTCCCGGTGCGCTCCCCCGAGTCCCAGTGCCCGCGCCCCGAGCGCTCCCCCGAGTCCCAGTGCCAGCGCCCCGAGCGCTCCCCCGAGTCCCAGTGCCCGCGCCACGAGCGCTCCCCCGAGTTTCAGTGCCCGCGCCTTGTGCGCTTCCAGTTTTCCCACCCTCCCACCATGGTCATACAACGACGATGGATCCCAGCAGCCCCTGCGCTCATCCTCAGCTCTCCATCACGAGCTCGCCACGGGTCTGCCGGTCCCCATCACCGTCGAGGGTGGACGATCCCTCGCCTCACCGTCCCGCCTCCGAGTCCCGGACTCCTCCTCAGCTCGTAGACCCGTCGGCTCCCCCTGGGCTTCAAGCTCCCTCCTCTCCACCGTGGTCCGTCAGTCCACCAGCTCCACCAGGCTCCATCATCCTCCGGCCCGCCTTGGTCTGTCATCACCATCCGCCGCTCGGGATTCTCTCTCCGGCCGCCTCGCCCCTCCATCCCACCGGCTCTGTCAGGCTCTCCTCCTCCCCTCCACTCACCTCAGTCCTCAGTCGCTCTGGCCCGCAGCGCCCTTCCCGCCCCTGTCTCCGTGTCGTGTCGTCGCCGGGCCTGCGGTGTCGCCTAGGACCTCCAGCGCTCGGGACGCCACCTTGGCCCTTCAGCTCTCCGCTTCTGCCTCAGTCTCTGCCACCACCTGCTCCGCTGGCCGTCAGTCGGACCCATGGAGTCGATGGCCGCTTCCTCCTCCATGGCTCCTCTCCTCCGTCGGGCGCCACACCATGGACCATCATGGCTGGGTTCTGGATCTCCTCCTGCTCCGGAGTCCTCCTTTGTCCTCCCTGGCTCCTCCTCCTTCTGTGCCCCCTGACTCCTGTCTGCTTGCCCCTCCTGGGGCCGCCCTCCACCGGAACCTCCTCCCAAGATACAGTATCCCCAGTTCCGAGTTGTTTTTTTGTTGTTACTTTAGGTGCGAGGACGCACCTTCCGGGAGGGGGCATTATGTCACACCTCTGGACTTTTGTTATTGTTTTTGTCTTGAGCCACGTGTCATCTGTGCCCTGCCTTCCCATTGTGTTCAATTGTTTAATGGTCTTCCAGCTGTGTCTTGTTAATTTAGTTTATTTCCTCGTGTGTTTTGAGTTCACGTTGTCGGATCATCAATGTTACTCCAGGTTAACCAACGTTACAACGTTACTCTGTTTTGTTCCCGAGGTCTTTTCGTGGTTTTGTTTTGCCTACCTGCCTTTTGTATATTTATTTTGCCTATTTTACCAGTTTAAGATTACATCTATTTAAGTTTATTTCGAGTCTCGAGTCTTTCCATGAAACCACGGAAAGCGTGACAATGCCCCCTTTTATGTGTATCGATAAAGCAACGCAGAGCCTGCCCAAGGCATAAGCAAACTAGGCAGCAGCTTAGGGACCATAGCCACCCAAGGGCCCCCGAGGGACTCACATGTGCAAAGAAAACCGCAATATTAAATAATTAAACAATCTGCCCATATCATTATTTTTTCATGTCATTCTGTGTATTTTTTTTTCTGAGCTTGCCTTTCTCTGAGTCCGCTCCAGCCAAAGCGCAGCACATTACAGTTACATTTATTACGTGTTGGGGGTGGATGGAGGACAAAATCATCACGGAGGTTTTGTGGCAGGGGTGCATTTCTTAAAACCATTGTTAGGTCAGACCTCAGTTAATTAGCATAGCCTAGGTAGGGTATCTTTTTGTTCATTTTGAAAATGAAAGACATCAGCAAATAGACGTTTTAATATAATGTTACCTTTTACTCAATTTTGTCTTGTGTTTAAAATTAACTTTCCTGGGTATATAATTTTGTAATAAAAAATACACTTCATAAATTGATAACATTACTTACCTTAACCTATTTTTTATGTGCTAATATCACCAATGCTCATGACCATAGTTTCAGAGTAGGAACGTAGATTGACTGGTGAATCAAAAGCCTCAAGTCTCAATTTTTCAAGTTGAACGCATCTAATGTTAATATCTCGTAGTTGTATTACAGGGCTGCCTACACAAAACCTCCATGGGCTAAAAGGAACAAAAATTGCTCTGGGCTCAAACTGTCTACACTGGGCCATCATAAGATTAATGTGGATAGTCTCATAGTATGGTCCTAAAACACGCGTGTCAAATCTGCAGTTTACTAGCTATGCATGTCCAGTTACAGCAGCAGGGGGATACAGAGTTCTTAGTTTCTCAGGTTTTTAGTTTATTTAAGCATTAGATCAATGCTGTTGGTGTGAAACCAAAAACATATTAGAGCAGCTTAATTGGCACTTGCACAGTGTCCACACCGGACACAGACAGGATGGGGTCAGTAGAGCAGAAAAAGAGGTTTTAAAGTAAGCTTTGGATGTTAAGCTTCATGCTTGTGCAGTGAATAGCAGGATTGATAGTCTTGAGGGGAATTTATGTCAAAAAGGTTGAGTGCAAATAGGCTCATATGTAAAACTTCATCAGTCAGTTGCTGGAAAACTAGGTTGTGCAGTCCCAGATTTTCACCAAAGAAATTGATATCCTGCTTGTTTCCTGTATTTAAAAACATAATTACTGCCACATATATATTATACATCCTTTGTATAATTGGAAAAATGAGCTAATAACTGCTCAAAGTTTTATCCAGGCCTGGTTGCCGGAATTAAAATGTTCACAAAACTCAGGTAACAATCCAAGGAGGGCAATCCAATGTAACAAATGAAAACAAGACAAAGAAAACAAAGCTACCGTAATGGCGATGAACTTGAAACGAAAAGAAACGCTGAAACGCTCGGTAGAGTCCGCTACAGCAAAACAATACTTTGCATCTTCTGTTGCATGTCTCAGCTCAAATTGCCAGATTGCAGATGTCATCCTCCCAACTTTACAGAATGGCAGAAAGGCATGCTATGAAGCACTGTCAAGAGCATGCCAAACCAACACTCAGGGGGCACTCAGGGATCGGGTCAGATGCCGAGCCCTGTCCGCTTTCATGGACAAGAGCCAAGGCAAGGCAAGGCAAGTTTATTTATATACCACATTTCATACATAATGGTAATTCAAAGTGCTTTACATGAGAGGAAGTAAAATAATCACAAGATTTAATATAACAATAAAAGAAATTAATAAAAAAATAAAAATAAAATAAAAACACTGATTTAAGATAAATTGAATTTAAAGCAAAGAGATTGATTTAAAACAGTTTAAAATAGAAGAGATAATACATAGAGCAAACAGTTTGGACGCAGCACAGTGCTCATTCTGTAAATGCACAACTAAACAGATGAGTTTTGAGTCTGGATTTAAAAGTGACTAATGTTTCAGCACATCTGATCTCTTCAGGAAGCTGGTTCTAAAAACTAAAAGCACATTCTCCTTATTTGGTGTGAACTTTGGTATTTCTAACTGACTTGATCCTAGTGATCTGAGTGGTCTGTTAGGTGTATAAATAGTGATCATATCTGTGATGTATTTAGGTCCTAGTCCATTGAGTGATTTATAAATGAGTAAAAGTGCTTTAAAATCAATTCTAAATGTCACTGGAAGCCAGTGTAAGGACCTGAGGACTGGTGTGATGTGCTCTGATTTTCTGGTTCGAGTCAGAATCCTGGCAGCAGCGTTCTGGATGAGCTGCAGCTGTCTGATGGTCTTTTTGGGAAGGCCAGTGAGGAGACCATTACAATAGTCCACCCTGCTGGTGATGAAGGCATGGACTAGTTTCTCCAGGTCTTGCCTGGGCACAAAACATCTGATTCTTGCGATATTTTTTAGGTGGTAGTACGCTGATTTAGTCACTGCTTTGACATGACAGCTGAAACTAGGGTCGGTCTCTAGAATCACACCAAGATTCTTGACTTTGCCTTTTGGTTGTTTGACCCCTTGAGTCAAGGTATGCATTCACCTTGTGAACTTCATCTTTATTTCCAAACGCAATGACCTCAGTTTTGGCACATCCAACTGTTGATTTCATCAATGCATTGGCAGAGTGAGTCAATGGGGCTGTAGTCATTTGGTGATAAGGCTAGGTAAAGTTGGGTGTCGCCAGCATAGCTGTGATAGGCAATTTGATATACAGGCTAAACAAGAGCGGCGCAAGAATTGCGCCTTGTGGGACAAAACAGTCAAACTCTGAACAAATCAGTGATAACAATTCTGTGAACTCTTCAACAAAGGCTGGAGAATATTTTGGAGGCCTGTAAATAATGATAAACAGGATGCCTGGAGCACCTTTCAACACAATCCCTAGATATTCAAATGACAAGTACTGACCAAATGACACTTGTCTGCACTGAAAGACATCTTTAAAGAGAGCAGTAACCCCACCCCCTCTCTTGTCAACTCTGCAAACATTCATATAAGTGAAGTTGGGAGGGGCTGTTTCATTGAGCACTTGTTAAGCCATGTTTCATTTAGAAACATAAAATCTAGATTGTTTGTAATTATTAAATCATTGATCATAAATGATTTGTTTTTTAGTGATCGAACATTTAATAATGCTAGCTTGATGGTAGTACTTTTTGTTTCTATAGCAGTATGAGTTTGTTGTCTAATAGGCCGCAGATTAGATTTATCAGCTGTACGGCTTGAGAAGGCCTTAGACTTTCTATCCTGTGATAAGACGGAGATAGTGAGAGACACACTGGGTTCCCGCTTGTTTTCTATTTAGAACATCATAAAGGTTCTCCTCACTCTGTGAAGCACCCATTGAACACCTGATAAAAGTGCTCTAACGATTAGCAATTCTATTATTTGGAATGTGAAAATAGAGACACCAGCCACCATAGTCCAATGTTTACCGGGAGCTGACATCTTGGCAAATTTAAAAGCTCTGGCTAATGCTAAACTCAAATTCAGTAAGATTAATACTAATATAGGTTTTATAGTCAATTGGACAAGTTTTTGGGGTAGTGGCACATAGTCTTAGAGTTTATACTTAACTAACTAGGGCCCAGGTCAGAAGCAGACAGACTGGCTAAACAAAAAGCGTCTTTCTAGCCGCCTCACGTCACAGAAGTCAGTTAATTCTCAGAACTTAGATACTCTTTCACTTATTTCACGGATATCACGCTATAGAGACTGTGTTGTTAGAAAACCCAGTAAATGTCCAAAACAAATGAAAAGCAACAGTTTAATTGATGTTCAACAAATAAAAACAGTTCATAATACAGAGAAGCAAAAGATAAAACTTGGCTTACTGAATATCAGATCCCTTTCTGCACTTTACACAATTGATTTGATCAATGATCAGAATCTAGATTTGCTTTGTTTGACAGAAACCTGATAAAGTTTGAATGAGTCTACCCCCCAAGATTATTGTTATAAAAATGAGCCACGTCTAAGGTAAAAATAAAGGGGGAGGTGTTGCTACAGTTTACAACAATATTCCCAGTACTGCTCAGAGGCCAGGCTTTAACTATAACTCGTTTGAAGCATATAATATTATCTAGTGCTAAATCCCCTGTCATGTTTGTACTAGCTACTGTATACAGACCACCAAGGCACCACACAGTCTTTATTAAAGAATTTGCCACTCGACCACAACATTCCCTTCAATAGACTAGAAAGCATGGTTCTTAGCATGGTTCAAATCATATCTATCTGAGTGAAAATATGAAGTACCTCAAGGCTCAGTACTAGGGCTGTTACTTTTCACACTTTACATGTTACCTCTGGGAGATGTTATCAGGAGACATGGTGTTAGCTTTCACTGCTATGCTGATAATACTCAGCTCTATATTTCAGGGCAGCCTGGTGATACACACCAAATTGAGAATCTAACAGAATGCATAGTTAATATAAAAAAATTGGATTAAGAGTAATTTCTTAATGTTAAATTCCCCCAAAAATGGAGGTGCTAATTATTTGTCCTAAAACCCTACATGTAATTACCTAGAACACTGTCTAACACTAACGCTCTGTTAATTCTTCTTCATTAGTTAGAACCTACATGTGCTGTTTGATTAGCAATCTTTCCTTTTGAAAACCATGTTTCTAGCATCTGTAAAATTGTGTTTTTCCATTTAAAAAATATGTCCAAATTACAACCATCCTCTCAACATCAAATGCAGAAATGTTAATTTTTCAGAAATGTAAATTTCTCGAGGTTAGACTATTGTAATGCTTTATTGGGTGCTTGTTCTGCACGCTTGATGTACAAACTTCAGCTGGTCCAAAACACTAGCAGCTAGAGTCCTTACTAGAACTAAGAAGTATAGCGCCCAGAGCCGTAAGGTTCTTTTGTAGTTGCAGAGTGTTTTTTTCTCTCTATCTCTCTCTCTCCCCCCACAGAACCAGTCTCCCCACCTGAAGCTGATAATTAGAGCTCTGCTGCGATTGGGTGATTGGAGAAGAGAGAGAGTACTTAAGCTACAGCTATCCTCAAACTAGTGGCTGGTGGTGGCTGGATGATGTGTGGCAGTTGAGGACTTGTCCATAGAAGCCTTGCTGCCAGTGTTTTTGGTGTACATTTATCACAAGTGTGTGGAATCCTGTGTTGTCACACTGAACACTTCTGTGTCACTTTAAGCTCTTACACACAACACACTAATACGCTTCTATTATTCAAATCTCTTGAAGGATTGTTAGGCTGCTTTAATTAGATCAGCTCCCCATAATACACAATGTACTTGTTACATTGAAAAAAGAATGGCCTCTACACTAGTATTAGTCTTTTTCTTATTCTGTTTCTTAGTTCATATCCAGATCAGATGGTGTATCAGCACCTAGAGATGACGCTCATCAGAAACCATCGAGAACCAGAACCAGACGCACACACACTATAAGTCCTTTGCGCAATCTGACAGGCACTTAAAATTAAATTAAGTGCTGGGCATCCAGCAAGAGAAGAAATGGTCAGAGCTAAGCCAACAGTTTCTATGTAAAAATATTTCTACTAAATGATCGGTTTATTAAATGCAAAATAAGTGCACCTACATGCAACTATGAAACTTGTATTGTCTTACAAATATTTGTTATTTGCAAACAGTGCATAAATGGTAATTCAATCGTAGGGCAGGGCTTTATTCTCTTACTCTCTTGTCTTCATGTTCCCTCCCATATCCTCCCAATTTTTTTGGATTGTTTTCTACAAAATTTACCAGACTGTATAACCACTGTAGGAGAAGAACTGCGTTCCGGCAAGGCATTCTTCCCAGTATCTGAGCCTGCGTTTCTGACAAATCTGAGATTTTATTAAGACGACATCAGGTAATTTGAATTGTTTTCCATTTGGGTTGCACTCACAGTCGTATAAATGCAGCATGGACAGGCTTTTCTGTAAAAACTCTAAGCTTTGTGAATCTAAAAAGAAAACCTCACGCATATCAGAGTGCTCCACAAGGAAAAATATAGAAATGCAAGTGTAGATTTTAGTTAAATATTGAGAACCCCACCACTCCGACACGCATTCATTTTGGATAAAAGTCTTTTGGATGCACGTTGATGCACATCAGCTCACTCATTTTACACCCCCCTTTCAACACTGTAGATGTCCGTCCATTACATTTTCATGACTGACCAACTAAAACGCTGCTGATTATTAAAAGCCTGAAAATTATACCACTATCTTTAATGCTTAATTCCTAATGCTTATTTTTGTTGTTGTTTTTGTATAGCTGTGCACGTTGTTGTTTTAAATCAGATTTCCAATGTGAACAAATGATGGTTCTGAACTGCACATAAAGAAAAAAAAACAGTTCTAAAAGCTGAATTTTTTTAATCTAGTCCAAAATTAGCACAATCACGTTCAGTGAAGTAAATTTGTGTCGAGTTAAATGACGAAATGGAAAAACAACCTTCAGCAAGAGGAAAGAGCAGCTCAGTTCCACGGGAAAATGTGGATTTGGCAACTATTCCAAGTGCAGACACAAGCAAGTAAATACAGGATATGAAGAAAGCGATTATGCATTTATTTATAGCGTGATCTGCTGCAGAAGCTAGCGGAATTGTGCGTAGGCTGTATGAAACTGAGGAGGAAGTGACAAAAAAACTCTCAAAAAAAACTCTCCTGAACACTTGTGGTATTCTAAAATCGTTTAATATAATGACAGAATATAATGTCATTATATAATAATATAATGACATATATAATATAATATAATGACAGACAGCTATAGAAATATCACCAAGAACCTTACATACAGATGAACACAAGCAGATTCCTAAACCTTATGTATCTTTGTGTTATACATTTGTTCACTGATTTTTTTTTTTTTTTTTTTTTGTATACTGTCTCTGGGCATTCTATGTCTTATTTGTTTGGAGACTGTCTCTATTATTCGCATATCTTTTGAATTATGGGGGGGTTGCTTTGTAATGTTTGTAGTTACTGGCCATCTCCAGGAAACATAAATCATATAAGGATCATTAAATTTGTAAATGGCGGCTGATAAATTTCTGAGATATTTGTTTGCTTTCTCACAACTGTCTCACTTGTTCAGACCTTATCTTAGGAGGAGAAAAATGTAAGATCATTTAAATGCAACAGTTCATGAACAAGGTGTGCCTTAGTGCTCAGGTTAATAGTTTGGATTTTCATACCAAACAGCTCGCAACATTATAAAGTGGAGATTATTAATTTAATTTGGATTGATTGAATTGGCTTTTTGACTCCAGAGTTTCTATGTAAAAATATTTCTACTAAATGATCAGTTTATTAAATGCAAAATAAGTGCACCTAGATGCAACTATGAAACTATATATTTCAGTGAAGAGCGTGTTGAAATAAACTCTTATCTCAGAAACCCGTAATCTCTGCAATGCTTTTAGACTTGTCTTTTTGTTTTATATACTGTATAGGTTATGGGTGAATGAGCGTGCAGTTTCAGTACTGCACCACCAATACAGTTTTTTGCTTGTAGCCGAGGCTTAACGGTATCCAGAGTTTCTATGTCAGCTATTTTGAGAATTAGTCATTTAGAAATTTGTAATAAAAAGCTGAGTTTTATGAATTAATTGGTGTGTTAGATTGTATGGGTTATTTTGTATTTATATTAATATAGTCTAAAAAAAAATCTATTTTTTACTAATTTTTAAAGCTGCAGTGTGACTCTATTCTGGCTCTTTCAAGCTTGGTAATGCCGGTGGATTTGTAGTAGCTATTATTATGAAGCTCCATAAATCGTCTCGGTTACGTATGTAACCCTCGTTCCCTTTCAGTCGGTCACTCCGAGTCACGTCGGATGACCGGACTAATTGGGATCCCTACCAAAACACCATGGACGCTGCCTCTTCCAGTGTCCTGTGGGAGCCCACAAGCCCCCTCAGTCTATCGGCGTAGGCCGGGGCTCAACCACAAGAAGCCAGCTACTTTTGTAACACTACCCATTCGTAAGACTGGAACACTGGGAAACGTCCCACGTTCTAGTGAACAGGGACGTGCGGAAGTCCAGCCTTCCCGTAGGAGGTCTCGGAACGAATACGCATATGGACAGTATTTCAGTTTGCATATGGAAAATTGGAGGTGATTGAACCCTCTTAGACGGGCAGAAGGTCTGCCGGGGAAACACGGGCTCTAAGGCTATGCCGTGGAAATACACACATAAAGTCCTCTTGGGGTACTTTACATGGCTCCCAGCCCTCACCGGTTCTCACGGATTCATCGAGAGGGCCTGGCGCCGGATGCTCCGCAACATCTGGCTGCCGAGGGAATGGAGGAGCTCGACAGGGTCTACTGTATGGACGCCTGGAGTGGTTAACAAGCCGACCCGAAACCGGGCCTCTCAGTGCTTCTACCAGTTTGAGGTGAGAACACAGGAGGATACCGATTCCACACGTAAGTTATAGAATCTAGCAATCGTGTTGGGGTCGCCCAGCCCGCAGCTCCCACAATCTGTCAGCGAGGTGCCACGAGCCACCGCCCAGGACGATGCAACACTTGCTGAGTGTGCCCGCAACCTGAGGGGGCAGGGCATACCCTGTGCTTGGTAGGCTAGGGTAATGGCGCCCACTATCCAGTGAGCCATCCTCTGCTTGGAGGCGGCACTCCTTCTGCCGGCCTCTGTGACAAACGAGAGCTGGACTGAGGTCCTGAAGCTTTGTGTCCGGTCAACGTAGCATCTTAGTGCTCGGACGGGACAAGCAACGCCAGGGCTGGGTCTGCCTCCTCCAGGGCAGCGCTGAAGGTTCACCACCTGGTCTCTGAAGGGGGTAGGGAACCTTGGGCACGTAGTCGGGCGTGGCCTCAGTGGTACCTGGGAACTGCGAGCCCAAACTGTAGGCACAAATCGTCGACCGAAAAAGCCTGCAGGTCCCCTACCTCTTGATGGAGGCCAATGCGAGCAGGAGCAATGTCTTCATAGATAAAAGAACTTTAGCACAACTGCTGGCAAGGGTTCAACGGAGCCTACTGCAGTGCTGTCAGCACTACAGACAGGTCCCAAGAGGGTACTGTTGGGAGCCGTGGAGGATTCAACCTCCTGGCTTCCCTCAGGAACCTGATAATCCGGCCATGCTTACCCACAGACCTCCCATCTATGGGGTCATGATTTGTAGCGATTGCAGCCACGTGGACTTTAAGGGTGGAGGGAGACAGCCTTCTCGCTCCAACCCTTGCTGCAAGAAGATAAGCACGACTGATAGGGCAATTCCGGGGTCTTCACCCTGAGAAGAACACCACTCGACTAACAGGCTCTACTTCAAGGCATAGGCCTGTCTCGTGTGGACGGCACTCTAGCCGAAGAAATGGTGTCGACTACCCTTGAGGTAGGTCACCTAGAGCCCGTGATCCCATCCAGGGACCAGACATGGAGTTTCCAGAGGTCTGACGCGGGTGCCAAGGGGTGCCCTGCCTCTGAGTCAGAAGATCCTTCCTCAGAGGGATCGGCCAAGGAGGGGCTGTCGCGAGGAGCACAAGTTCTGGGAACCAAGTCTTCACCAGTAGGGTGCTACTAGCAAGACCTGCTCCTTGTCCTCCTGACCTTGCACAGTGTCTGTGCAAGAAGGCTCACTGGGAAATACATACTTGCAAAGGCCCCGCAGCCAGCTGTGTGCCAGTGGGCAATGGGAAGTCTCTGGAGAGGCAAACAGGTCTACCCGAAAGTGCTCGAAACGCTCCCAATCAGCTGAACCGCCTGGGATGGAGTCTCCATTCTCGGGTAGTGCAGCTCGCGACAGCTCGTCGGCTGCCTGGTTGCACACTCCTGGAATGTGAATGGCGAGAAGCGACCTCAGAACTTCCGACTCCATAGGAGGAGGTGGTGGTGGGCTAGTTGGCGACATACGACGGAGCGTAGACCACCTTGTTGGTTGATGTACACAACGGTCAGTATGTTGTCTGTGCGGACTAGTACATGCTGGCCTCAAGGCAGTTCTCGAGACTGCCTAGGGCGAGATGTACTGCCAGCAACTTTAGGCAGTTGATGTGCCATTGCAGTTGAGGGCCTGTCCAAACCCCTGACACTGCATGCCCGTTGTACGTGGCCCTCAGCCGGTGGTGGAGGCATCCGTGAAACCACAGCATACCTGGAGACCTTCTCCAGGCACTCCGCCCAAAGGAACTAGAGGTCTGACCACGGGGTGAAGGTTTGGCGGCAGGTCGGTGTTATTTGAACCCGATGAGTGCCACTTGCCACGCCCACCTCAGGACTCGATCGTAGCCACGTCGGGCGGTCTCATATGGATTAGTCCCAGCGGCATCACTGTGGCGCGGCTGCCATATGCCCCAGGAGCCTCTGAAAATATTTCAGTGGGACCGCCATCCTGCTCTTGAACATATTGAAGCAGTTCAACACCGAATTGGCACGCTCCTCTGTGCCATCTGATCGATCGAATCCAGCTCCATCCCAAGAAAAGAGATCCTCTGCGTTGGACAGAGTTTGCTCTTCTCCTGGTTGACCTGAAACCCCAACTGGCTGAGGTGCTGTAGCACCAGATCCCTGTGTTCGCACAACTGAGCTGGGACTGAGCCAGTCATCCAGTTGGTTGAGAATGCGAACGCCTTACTCTCTCAGTGGAGCAAGGGCTGCTTCCGCGACTTGCATGAAGACGCGTGGCGACAGGGAGAGCCCGAAGGGTAGGACTTGTACTGATATGCTCAACCTTCGAACGCGAACCTCAGGAATGGCCTGTGGCACGGAAGAATCGACACATGAAAGTATGTGTCCTTCAGGTCGATCGCTGCAACCAATCCTGGGGACAGACGCACTGAATAGGCGTTTCTGTGTCAACATCCTGAACGGGAGTGCTCGATTCAGGACTCACAGATCCAAGATTGGTCATAACCCACCGCCTTTCTTGGGCACTATGAAGTATGGGCTGTAAGCCCCGACCTCATATCGGCTGGAGGAAGCGGCTTTATCGTGCCTTCACTAGAAGGACAGCAATCTCCGCCCACAAGACAGGGGCACGCGCATTGTTCACTGACGTATAGCGGATCCCACTGAACTTGGGGGGACGCCGGATGAACTGAATCATATAGCCGAAGTCGAAGGGTTCGCAGGAGCCACCGGGATAGCCTGGGAAGATTCAACCAGGCATCCAGAGACCGAACTAGCGGCTCGAGCGGAACCACCGACGCAGGCGATGGGGCAGCGAGGGGAGTGCAGGGACCGGCTCGGGCGCCTCGTGGCCGGTCCGAGCGGGTCTGAGGTGTGCAACTCTTACCTGCATCCCTGCAGAAGTGAGGCGGGTAGGCCGTTGGTTCGTCCTCCCAGTCTTCCCACTGCTGCATATTAGCCCAAGGAGAGTGCGAGTGGCGCGGAACTGGCCCGCTCAACTCCTCACTCTCCCTGGGGACCCAGAGACAGAGGAAACCGCCCTTGTCAAGGTTTTAGGTAGCGGCAACATTCTCTGCCCGGCAGAGCAGCTCCCTCCATCCCCGGATCTGAGGGCCTCTTGCACCTGCGCTTTCCTCCAGGTTTGGCAGGAGCCTGGACAGGCTGGGTGGCTGCCCTGCTGCCAGCTCCATGGTGCTGCCTAGATGGGGGCTGCTGCGTTGGCTGCACGGGAGCGGTGGCAGCAGCAGGGGGCACCCTTGGCGACGAGCTGGCTGAGATGGGCCGTCGGCGGCTGGGTGAAGGCAGCAGCTGCACGCTGAGGCAGGATGTTTCTTACCTCAGTCTGCTTCTGGGCAGCGGAGAACTGCTGGGCAAAGTTCTCCACTGCGTCGCCGAAGTGGCCGGTCTGGGACATGGGGGCATCAAGGAACGTGGTCTTGTCTACCTCGCGCATGTCGCACTCAGACACAGCCACAGATGGCGTTTCTGACCACCGTAGTGGCCATCGTGACAACCCAGAGACCGCTGCAGACTTCTCGCCGCCGTGGCGCGAGGTCCATCACGATACAGAGTTCTTTCAGAACTTCCGGTCATGACCACCCCTGTGCAGATCCTTCAGTGCCTTGGCCTGATGAACCTGCAACAACGCCAAAGCGTGTACTGCAGACGCAGCTTGTCCACAGGCCGCACAAGGCACTGCCGTTCAGAGCCGACAAGTACCTGCAGGCCCGGGAGGGGAGCACAGGATCACCGCACTAAAGCGGAAACGGCATTGGGACACAGCTGCATCCCAACTGACCGCTCCACTGGGGGGGCGATCACCGTAACTCCCTGGCTGTGCCGCTGTCAAGGGTGGTGAAGGAGGAGGAGCCACTGGGGCAGTTTCTGGCAGTGAAAGGTGCTTTCCACATCCCAGTCCTCATGCACTTCCGGGAAGAAAGGTACCAGGGTGGGGCCCTGAGAACCAGCGCGAGCCACCCTTAAATACCAATCGTCCAGCCTCGAGGGCCCGGGAAGCAGTGGAGGTTTCCACTTGATCCCGATCACCTCGGCAGCCTGGGCAAGCATAGCCACCATTTCTAGATCTGTATCCAGTACATTCAACGCCTGGTAGATGCAGAGCAACCGGATCTTCACTTCCAGAAATGTCTGGCTCACCTTCCGATGCAGCGATTGACTTCTGATCATCAGGGGGAGCCCAAGAGGGTACAGCTGATACCCCACGTGAGGGTCCAGACTGCCCCTTTTGCAGCTCCACTGGTTGCAGAGTTTAAGCTTTGTGTCACAACGAAATGGAGCCCACCTGTCTGCAGCCAGAATGAAAACCAAGTCGAGCAAACACAAGCTCCGCCTCCTTTTTTCAAGGCGACAGAGCCCGCCCATCACTCCGAGATGACCATCTCCCCGCGAGGAAGTGATTCATCCACAACCGCCACCTCAGCGTGCTAAGCCCAGGCAGACGAGGCAACGATTGTGACCATCACCTAACACCAGGTAACAACCGCATCCAGAAACACACGGGTGTACGTCGTCTGAAGCAAGACCCACGCTATCTTCCAAGACGCGTCGAGTTTGCCAGACGTAACGTCGTCTTTAAAAAGACGCACCCGCGAATGCTCTTTAGTGCTGAGGCAACAGGGGATAGCCGCTTTGGCGCACAAACAGGGGGTAGTGCAGCCTGATTGTGGCAATCCACTCGACGCAGGAAAACGACCTCCGCTGAAACGCCGTACTCCAACACTCGTAGATCGTCTTTGAAGCAGAACAGTCACGCTCGGCTCTGAAGCGAAAAGCTGAATGTGCGCTGCACCCGCCTCTTATTTATACACGCGCTGTGATCAGCGGCAGCTGGATGCGATTAGCGCATGCCAATCTTCAATTGGCTTGTTTAGATACACTCGAAGTAGATTGGTCTCTCGAAGCGAGATCCCAATTCGTCGGTCATCCGACGTGACTCGGAGTGACCGACTGAAAGGGAACTATACATAAAATGTTACTCCTAGTCATGCAGTGTGAAAACAATATTAAAAGGGTCTTTTTTTCTCTTCTTACACAACACTCAAAATTATGCTTAGTTCATAATAGCTGATCTCACAGGAAATAGTGTATTGCATGTACTGTAAGCAATCCATTTCCAGCATGAGGTCATGCACAGTGTTTAATATAATTGCGGGGGATTCCCACACTTTTTACAACAGAAGAACATATTGTATTTTATGGAAAAATGCTAACATTTGATCACATAAGTAAATACACCATGAAATCACTAGCTTAAAGATAAAATCAGTTATCAGATCAGATTTCTTTCTGTCTTGTAAAACTTTGACATATGGGACAATCTGCTCAGGAGTGAGATTGAAATGATAACTCGCCCCAAAAATGATAATATGCTGTTCATTTACTATCCTCAGGTCATCTAAGATGTAGATAAAAATAAATAAAACTAAACCTTTTCTTCAGCAGAACAGTAAAGAAGATTTAGCTCAAACCATGGTCCTTGGTTATCCATAAAATGTAAATCTACGGCTACAATCACTTTAAGATTCAAAAATAGCATATACAGGCAGCACTTCTGCATTCTCACAATACAGGTCTGTGCGAGAAACTCTAAATTTTCTGTATTCCATAGCCTCGAGCAAAAGATCTGAGTTCAAGAGAATACTGTAGTATTAAAAAAGTGAATTTGATTTTTGACAGCATACTAAATTTGTAGGAAGGTATCCATACTGGTGCAGGGTCAGACCCTCTTCTTAAAGGGACACCTATATACAGAACATATACCCATAAAAGGTGGTTATTAGTGCATATATATATCTAATGCTTTAAAGGAAAGGAAAGGAACGTAAACCCTCTAGTGGGCATAAAAATAAATACAACTTTGTGTAGTGTCTGTGTAACTGTTATTACCAATCAAAATGCGTGTTTGTTTGCAAGCAATGCGAATATGAATGACCGCATCCACTCCTAAACCTACCCCTTACAGAAAATGTGCTCTACCGACTGCCCGAAACACAAATTCTGATGTGGATAGAAGAGTACAAAAACGAATATGTTGCTGACAGAGGCGTAATTGTAGTATACTCCAGAGCCACCGAGAGTGGTCCGAGGTCGGTGTACAGCCAAGTGCATTCACAGTAAAAACAATAAATTGATACGCGTGACAGGGCCTTTAAAAGAACAAGATTATAGCTGGGGTTTTTATGATAGTGCAGATGGAAAAAAAAAAAAAATTGACTAATGGAGAGCCAAGCGCAAAAATGGAGAGCCAAGAGATGAAGCAACAAGAGGTAATAACAAACCATAAATTAAGTAATGGATCTCTTTAAGCAAAGTAGGCATGAGTAGGCATCCATCACTTGGCGCATCCAGCGTAGATAGACCAGACAGCTGCCGTTGCACAATTGGCACGTCTGGTGTAGACATGTGCAGGTAAAGAGAGATTTTTATTTTTTTTTTGCTTTCTCTTTAATAATAGTCACAGAGGCAGCTGATGCAAGACTCTGCAATCAGTTTGACGTCAAAAGTTTGACAACCACTTGTGACTCACAGGGTCTAAACCAAAGCAACGACAATAGACTGAAGTGCCAATCAAACCCCTCACAGACAGGCTCTGGGTTAAATCACTCTCAGTCAGCCGGCCAAGTTACCACCCTCAGGCCTCGTACAAACCACGTGGAACATAAAAACTAGGGCTCAGCATAAACCGGTGGCTTTAACCGATGTCTAAATGATGACTTGGTATATATATTACATATTCTGATTATCATATCATCTAATTTACATTATCTAATGCGGGTCACGATGGTCTGTATAATATAATGCATGACTGCATAGACAGATTTCCTTCGGTAAAAGCACAAAGTCCTTTATCGCATCTGTCCTTTTCCTGTGATGAGATCTGGAAACTGTTTACTTCTGCTGAGATCAATTTCAGTGCTTCTTAAGTGAAAAACGATCTCAGGGGACAGGAACGGGGCTTAGGGCAGATGTTGCATAAGCAAACCTGAGGGCCACATGATCAGGAGTCATGAACTGCTTGTTCTTGCCTGTAAAGTTGGTAATGCCTTTAGTTGAAGTTGATACCTTGTTCATACAGCAACTTAAACTTCTTCATTTTGAGATTTTGGGATTTTTTTTAAAAAAGGAGGAGAGACCACAGACCAGAGCGCTGTTCATGGGATGCAAACAGTCAGTGTTATTACCAATCAAAATGATTGAATATTGAAATATCAATATTCAAATGATTTTATTTTTTTTTTAATCTAGCTATAGCTAACAAAATGGTTTGCCTGTGTCCAGATTTGACTGTAATAATGTATATAAAGTAATAATGTAAAACTGAAATGAACTTAAACGTTTAAAAAATAATTCTGAAAGAAAACAATCATTTAGAAAATCTCAAGTGACGAAGGAATGCTTAACCATGGATGCATGCCAGTAAACAAGGTACAGTATAACATTAAACAAGCATTCCAGAGAGCATTACGAAGTGTGATAACATGGATCTCAGTTCACTAACCAGCCTCACATGCAATGATGCTGATATAGCAAAACAGTCAAAGAAAAATGTGAATTCTGATGTCATGCCCATACTTGTTACTTCCTTCATGTTCTTTTGGCCATCACAGTCCGTGGTCTTTCCGTAGTTGCAGTCTGTGGGGGTGGAGCAAATGTTTTATTTTGAAGTGCATAAATTCTCATCCTTGGGATATTCAATCTGTAGCTTACCGAACAAGGATACACAATGGAGATCCACACGTCCACTGCATGTATGACAGCACATTTGAAAAGTTCCGGGTTACCTCTATTGCAGAATTATGTATTTATTTTGTCAAGTGACATTTTAGAATTTATATTTTTATTTATATATTATTTTTTTATTATTATTATTGCAGGTGTAGTAACAATCTTGTGCATTTTTGCCGCGTCCTCTGCAAATGGTAAGGAAAATTTTACTTTTATTATACGTGCATTCTGGATATTTGGTGTCAGCTAATGTTATCATTTAAAAGAGTGGCCATTGAAACAAGAAACTGAATGATAAATATATAAACGATATATAAATATCGGTGCTATTCAAATTTTCTTAATATAAAAAAACACAATCGTTATTAATTAATTAATGTGTAGGTACAAGTGAGTAGACATACAAACTCCGTGTTTGTGTGAGCTCTTTTTTTTTTTTTTTTTTTTTTGGAGGCGGAGACCGAACTCCTCGTGAGCCGCGCGCAGCAGCCTATGTTTCAGTTAGTGAGAGCGAAGAAGTATCCCAGGTGGTTAAAAAGGATTGCGTCATCTGAAACCGTAACAATTTCATAAAGCCACTGAACAAGGACCTAGACTGACACCGCTTTGACCGGGCGCCGAGGGACCGTGTTTTGATGACCGTGGTAGTGTAGCGATTGATTCATTCTTTTTTAGACAGCTGCTGCGCATTAAAACTATTACGCATCGGTATTTCGCGGGCTGAGGGAAGCGTTGTACTGTATCGTGTGTTACATTGTGTCTACCGCTCGTGAGCAAAGCGACAATAAATTATCGATAAAGTGCCTCGTTTTTCCTCGTCTGCTCCGGAGCCGCTGCGCCACTTCTGACAAGAGCAACATTTGTAATGGTGAATCAAGACAGTGGTAGTTTACGGACTTTTTGTTAAGAAATTCCGTCGATAAACCTGAGTGGAAAATTGTATGCATAACGGCGGAGAGGTCTGTTTCGTGCTTTGGCAATAGCGGCCGAGGTTGGTGGTAGGCGTACGCTTAGCAACGTTTTAGTAGATTTCAGATCTTTTCGGAAACTTAAGTAGTGTAACTGCGTCAGTGCCCTCCGATTGCATTACATTCTTGTATCAACCGCCACAAAAGAGTATAAATCGGGTTCTCGACCCTTGTCCTGGAGGACCGCTGTCCTGTTTTGCTCCAACTCTGATCAACCGCTGCCTGTAGCTTACTAGTAACTTCTTAATTAGCTTCTTCGTGTGTGTTTGTTTGGGGTTGGAGCTAAATTTGCAGGACAGTGACCCTGAAGAACCATGGTTGAAAAAAATAACTTTTACCATGGTTTATCCTTTTAACATTTACTCGCCATCAAATCGTTTTACTGCTTGATCTGCTTCTGTGGAAAACAAAGCAAGATAACTTGAAGACCTGTTCAAACTGTTTATGCGTTATATAAAACTTATTTACCGCGTTTTATTTTGGTCCTCGGTGACTTTTTGTATGGATGGATAACAAAACACTTTTTTCAAAATATTCACACAGAAAACAAAAAGTCATGCATGTGTTGAACAGCATGAGGGTTATTGAATTATTATCACCCTTAAAATGTATTTAACCACCCCCTTTTTAACCAACCCTTTTTTAAGGGAGGTTCTTTTGTGTCAGAAATGATGAAAATGGGTGTTGCATACTGGAATGGAACCATAAGGGAAGGGTTTAAAACTATAAATCATCTACCCTTTCCCTTTCTTCCAAGCCATTATAAGGATGTGGGCAAAAAGATAGCAATTTTATCAAATCGAGGGCATTTAAATAGTTAATTTTGTTTCAAGATTACAAAAGTTTACCCCAATTAACCATTCACAATAAGACAAGGGCTTCTTTTATGTCAGCATCATATTCATTTTGACTTTAATCTTTTTAGCACTAGAGTTATATACTAGATACTAGAGTTTATACTAGAGTTGTACCCACAGGAGACTATAGCTGTAGACTTCTAGAACCACTAGTCACCACTAATTTCTTCATAATCTTTGTTTCTCAGGAGTTTGCAACCATGACAGAGGGAGCCAGTGAGTGACCTTACACAGAGCCTTAACTCTGAGCTGCTAAACACAGCTGCATAATAGATTTTTAATTATTACACATTTATCATGGATCACTTCAATGTAATGAGTAAAATAAGAGTGACCCGTTTTGTTTGTCAGCTGCAACGCAGGTTTCAGTGGACAGATGGAAGGCAGCCATCATCTGTGTGGGAATGTGTTTTACAAGATCTCAGAAAGTTCCTGCTGTAATGGTAAAAGAGATTTCCGGCAGCTCTGTTTTTGTCATTGAGTAGAGGATGTGATTCACAATAGGTTTCAGACATAAACATAGAATGAACAGTGTTTTAGATTGTATTTTTGTGTGTTGCAGATAATATCACTCTGGGATTAAGCCAGCTGGTGGCTGACTGCTGTGGTTCTGTAGCTTACAATCCCCTTAATGAGATTTGCTGTAATGGCAGAATTCTGACTCGAAGCAGCACACACCAGAAATGCTGTGGCGAAAGTAGACTCCACTTTATACACATTTTCATAGATTTTTGCAGTTTTCCTGAGATCGGTTGATCTTTTATACAGTTTTCTCTTACACTCATTTACAGACATGTACGTGACAACGACTCATGTTTGTTGTGGTGGCAACAATATATTACAACGGAAGGAAAATCATGCTTGTTGTGGCAAGGAAACGTTTGATGTGACAACCCACTGCTGCTGTGCTAACCCTGAACTAGAAGTAAAGCCTAAAAATGAAGCTTGCTGTCCAAAAGCAACAGGTCAGTGTAAACAGATCTTATAGTGATTATTAGATAAATAAAGAAATGTGGTGCAAGTGTTTAAAAAGTGGAACAAAGACATAATGTACTGTAATTGTTTTATGTGATGTGTTTTCAAAGTAATAGATGCACCATTTGTATTAGTAGATCATAATCTGAATCTGATTCTCACAAATTCCTATCAAAAAACTGAACACCAGCAAGACTGTCCTTCTGCCTGGTGAGTCACACAGAAAGACAAAAATACTCTGTGAGTGCGTGTGTGTACACAGGTGCATCTAAAAAAAAGAGGTATTTTTTTGTTAACCTTTCATATATATTAGATTCATTACATGTAAAGTTTTGTTTGTTTTAATTACAGCTCATTAAAAAACAAAATCCAGTATCTCAAAATATTGAATATTTGAATATTACAGTATATCTCTTGTTCTTTGAAAGCAAAATAATGGGTGAGATTGACTATTTGGGAATGGTCCAGAAGATAATCATTGACACCCTCCAGAGGGTAAGTCACAGATGGTCATTACTGAAAGGGGTCGGTGTTCACAGAGTGCTGTATTTGCTTTATTAAGGCATATTAAATGCAAAGCTGACTGAAAGAAAGAAATTAAATAGGAAAAAGTACACAAGCAACAGGATATTGTCAAGGAAATCCAATTCAAACACTTGGGAGAGATTCACAAGGAGTAGACTGAAGCTGGAGTCACCACGCTCGGACTTTTTTAGGAAGGGTTACCAAACCACTTCTGAAACAAAGTTTGAAGCAGCTTACCTTGGCTAAGGAGAAAAAGAAGTGGACTGCTGCTCAGTGCTCCAAAGTCCTCTTATAACAGTAAATGTCATTTGGAATTCAAGGTCTGGAGCCTGGAGGAAGACTGGAGAAGCACAGAAGCTGCTTGAAATCCAGTATGAAGTTTCTAGTCTGTGATGAATTGAGGAGTCGTAATGTCTGCTGGTGTTGGTCCATTGTCTTTTATCAAGTACAAAATCTATGCAGCCATCTACCAGGAGGTTTTGGAGCACTTTATGCTTCCATCTGCTGACAAGCTTTATAGATATGCTGATTTGATGCTTTATAGTGGTTTGCTGACCATGAAATCACTGTGCTTGACTGGCTAGCAAACATGCCTGACCTGTACCCCCTATAAAATCCATAGGATATTTTTAAGCTTAAAGCTGAGAAACCGACTAGATCCAACAATCCAGACATATAGAGCCTCAGAAGCGTCACAGGCTCAGGGCTTTCAAAATTTTCAAATTCTTGGTAGCCCTTTTTCAGATTTTTTTTAAAGTAGCCCAAATAAAAAAGAGATTAGTTTTAATGTCTAATATTCTAAAGGAAACAAAACATCAATCAAAAAAATGTTAAAACACAAATTACAACAAATGTCAAATTATAGTCAACTCAAATATTTGGTTTTAACCGAACTGATTCTGAATCTAAGGCAGGGCAAAAACACTCAACCGATTTCCAATTAATGGAGAGCTGCATGCAGTTATTCAGTGTTTCAGGCTGTAGAGAGGTACAATGTGTTGTATTGAATCGGATCATGTAAAAACAAAATCCTCTTTCACAAACGACTGTCGATGACACTTAGTCCAGCATTAATTTCATCAGAAACAAGATATGTGAGAGGTGTTCTGAATTCTTAGAGAGGTGATCTCTGTATAAGCAATATACTTAGCTATCCCGGCTACAAGCCATGTTTTGAGATCCATCCATTCTTGTGGAATTTTCTCTTCCTCATCTAGCAAACTGGCAAAATGTGTGACGAGATAATCCACCTCTTCATCCCCATGATTTGTCAGCTTTTCTCTGGGGCAGGGAAGAGTGGAAAGGCTTTTCAAAACGATTTTTAAGTCTTTGTCTGTGCCCTCACCTCTTCTAGCAGGTCCCTGACTTTTTGTGAGCTTAGTTCCATAGTAGCGAATGCCGTCAGACAGAGTAAGCGTGATGTGGTGATCATGCCACTCCTCCAGATGCTGGCGTTTGTGCTGAAGTATTGAGTGCATACTTTAGAGGAGCACTCAACTTTTAGCATAGCTTAGCATAGATCATAGAATCCAATTAGACCAGTAGCATTGTATTCCAAAATGACCAAATAGTTTTGATTATATATATTTTTTCTATTTAAATCTTGACTCCTCTGTATTTATATCTTGTACTAAGACCAGGGAAAATTTAAAAGTTCTGAATTTGTAGGCCGATATGATTAGGAACTAATTCAGTCTGATTGAAGAATAGATTTCAAAACTGGAAAACATCTGTGAAGTTTTCTGTGATCTTTATTTTGATTGATCTTAGCAAATATTTTAATATTTTGAAATGCTAGATTTTTGACTTTCATGAGCTGTAAGTTCTAATCATCAATTGTTATATGTAATGTATATAGAACATATGAAAATTTTACTTAAGTTTAATAATAATTTAAAATACAATTTTTCACAATATAATTTTTTTTAAAGATGCACATATGTGTGGGTGGATGTATGTATGTATGTATATATGTATGTGTGTGTTTACAATTATAGTCTACAACTAAATGAAAAATGTATACAAATATAATTGTTTTTTTTATTTGTTTCTTTTTATGGGTGACTGGAAATCTCAAGCACATTATCAGGTAAAGCACATTCAATACTAAAATTTGTACTATTGAACTATTTTCTATTGATCTATTTCTTTGTCTCATTAGTTCATGCCTATCCTAACATTTTTCAGGTTAAAAATGTATTTCTTCTTGGAAATTATGGTCATTGTACGATTATTGTAGTACAAATTTCACACGTTTTTTCATTCTGCTCTAGAAACCTACAATCCCCATGAAATTTGTTGCTCAGGGAAACTGCATAAGAAGGCATCAGCACTTACTAAGGTATTGATTTTTGACATGAAGCTTAGTTTAGCAGAATTTAAATGTATATTTAAAGTCTAGATTTCTTTTATTTTTAGTAATATGTGCTTATTATTTTTTAACTTTTAGATAGTGTGTAATGTTGCTGTTTGAGCATAAGCAATATCTGCAAAGTTACAAAGCTGAAAGTTTAATACAAATGGGAAGTTTTGTCTTTTAAATGCCTACAATAGACTCATGGAGACTACAACAACCTGCTTAAACTAAAAAAAACAGTTCTGATATGTATCGCGATAACTATATATGTAATTCTTTTAACTATTAAAATGGATTCACAGGTGTCAAAATCAATGTTCTAAAGCATTGGTTCTTAATCCTCTTCTTCATGCCAATATGTTGTTTTTAAAATATTACTTTATTTGTTTCATGGATGGCTTGTATATAGAGGCCAGTTAAGAAACCATTAAATACTTCACATCCTTTGAATTACACAGTTGACACATTTTAAAAATATTTGAATTAATGAAACTGATCCAAGACAAAGACCACAGAAATAGACTGTTGACTCCTACACTTATGAATGGCAGAAACTGCAATGCGCAATATGTTGGGATAATTCCACCTTTTAAATAAAAGTTGGTTAAAGTATTGTCACTGCAGTGGTGGTTAGAGGGTCCGGTTCCCATAGAAACCTGGGGTATTAAAAAAAGTTTCTTATCTTATGAAATTATATCCTATCTCTAGTTAGGAAATCTTAAATTGAACCATCAAGTTCTACAGTCAAGTCTCAGTCAACACTGCACTGCTGATGAGATAAATAAAATAAGAGAGGATACTTAACTTAGCATTAAGGCCCATTCACTCCAGCAGACTAAACACAGGTGAGCCTGCGTTAATGTGTATTGTCATCAAAATGTAACATCTTCAGGGTCCTCCAAGAGTCTTCCTACCATTAAACATCCTCATTCTTCATTTTTTTAATGAATAATAAATGTAATACCATTGTTGGGCAGTACAATGGTGTTTTGTCCGTGGGATTTTGAAGTTAGGAGGGGTTTTTTGTCAAGTTAGGAGGTTTCTGTAAAACACCTTTCCTATCTGTATCTGTCATATCGTTTTCCTAAATGTGGTCCTAACTAAAATGACCATGGTCACCCAGCAGACAAGATTATAGAATTAGGATGTTTCTGTAATACGCCCCCTGAGGCTGGAGCAACCGATACACATTCTTAAATACGTTTTTAAACTCTCTAATTGAGCATAAGGAACTACTCTTATGGGTCTGTTTGTTTATGAATGTGTACATTATTGTATATCTGTGTTTTTCAGTGCTGTGGCGTAGATGCTTACACTCTGTCAGATGACAATGTGCTGTGCTGTAATGGAATCCTTCATATCAATGTTCCTGAGCACTCAGAGTGTGTTGGAGGTGTTATATATTCTCCAGAAAACACTACTTGCCAAATGTCGACACCGTCCTCGTCTTGGTGAACACTGCTGTGGAGGACAAACTTTCAATCCTCACACACATATTTGCTGTAATGGACACAGGTATGCCCACAAAGTACAAAGATTTGATTTAAAAGTGCATTTAGTACTTTTTCCTCATGTTTTAAATTATTTTCTTGATCTTAACAAAACAGGTGATAATTTTTTGTGGCAATAACTTTTATAGTAACTTTCTCTGCACACTTCTACTCAAACAGATCTCAGGTCAGAAAACAAACATCAGTGTGAATCTTTAATAGCTTTAGGTAAAAGATAATTGCAGGTAGTTATTGTTTGGCCTGAAGCCTGATTTGATTTGATTCTACCCACACAGTCTTAAGTCTTCACAAACGAGGCTTTGTCTGTTACTGGAAGTTCAAGTCTAACTGATACATGCAGAAACATCATAAGAATATGCTTACTGGCAATACAAAGACATATTCATATAGCATAGCTCTAGAACAGTCCGTCAGTCATCAGAGTCACCCAATAAACTCTCAATCATTTCAAAACAATGAATGGATTTTATTTCAAATTATGTTGTTTTGATCTGCTTAGCCACAACAAGAAGGATGGCAATTTCTGTTGTGGTTCAGAAGTCTATGATCACCGCAAGAAGTTCTTGAGATGCTGCTCAGGTCATCTCTACAACCTAACCCATTTACATGAAAAAGCAGAGTGCTGTGGAAACCTATTGCTGCAATATAACAACAATCAGACTTGCTGTTCTTCCGCAACCAATTCCATCATTTATGAAACCAAACCAAACCACCGTTGTTGTGGGCATTACTACTACAACACTTCCCTGTGGAGCTGCTGTGCTGAACATCTCAAACCAACACCAAAACCTAACAGCTCTCCTGCAGAATACAGACTTAAACCACTAATGGACCTGATCCTGAAATGTGCAAAGAAACAGGTGATGTTCTTGAACATTTGGTTTTTTCAACCTAAAATACAAAATATTTTTGGGAAGCAGACTAAAATGATCTCTTTTGATGTGTGTGTTTCTAGTGTTCTTTGGCAAAGTGGAAAGTGTGGCACTTAAAAACGATCAGCGTCATGTTGTGTTGAAAGTTGTTGGGCAGGTCGATGTAAAATCAGAAAAGGTCATCAAAGACCCTTGGCTTCATGTGTCCCTGGATCACTGCAGCTCTCCTGCTACAGAAAACAACATGACCTACCTTTGGGAAAACCGCAATGGGACACACAAGCTTTCTCTCTCACCCTGTTGACCTAACCTCTGACATTCACATGTTGTATTCTGTGTGTTACCAAAAAAAGGGATAGAAACATGGATTTTGGGATATTTCCCATTGTTTAGCATGCAGATTATCATGATTTTTGGTCTGTATAAGCATATCATTACCACAACACATTTTTACTTCATTGAATATTTCTCTTTAATCTCAGTAATGGATTGATCCTGTCTATACTGATGCATTACTCTATTTATTCAGGTCATTTTAAGCTTTGTTAATGTAAAAAAAAAGAAGTAGAATCAAACAAAGAAAACCTTTTTATATGTAGTTGCTGGGCAGTGTTAATTTGATATTTTAAGTTGCACTGCCTAAGGAAGCATTTTTTGTTAAACTGTGTTTTACTAATCTCAGGTCAATTGCAATTCTGTTTAACGATTTGAGAGGTTCAGGGGTCTTCAAGTGTTAAGCTCAAAGGTGCAATTAATGGCTTTTATACTACTACATTAGAAGACAGATTATTTGGTGTGTGTGTGTGTGTGTGTGTATATATATATATATATCTCACAAAGCTATTTAGCATCTATTCACAATTAGATCTGGCTATCTAATACTGACATGTAGTTGTAAACTTCTCCAGACTATATACTGTTCAATTTCTATGTCTCAGCTATGTACAACTGTGAACACACCTTTCACATTAAATGTTGTTTAAAGAAACTGTTCTTGTTTAAGCTGTACTGTGGAATTGAAGATATGGAATTTGAAATGTTTATCATATTTTTTTAAATAAAAATGTTAAGAAGCACACGGCTACAGTATGCATATTTTTGCACAGAAATGGGTGTAAGAATATTTTAATATCATTTCCAGTGTTTTATGAATGAAAAGCAGTTAAATGCAAGGAGCATTATGGAGTAAAGGTAGTAAATGTACCTAGATGTTGTTCAGTTGCAGATTTTTTTAAAAAGATGTCTTCAAAATATTATTTTGTAGTCCTAGGGTTACAGACCCTAAATACAAACCTGATGAACTTGTCTGTTCTTAGCTGGTTTATAAAATATGTACTAAAATCAAATTCAAATTTTATTTGTCACATACACATACATACATGGTAACGACATGCAGTGAAATGTTCTTTACAACCGCCCAGCATCAAAATAGAAACAAAATTTAAATGTATATATAAATATAAAATATAAAAAATATGTATAAAAAGAAGTGTGCAAAGTAGAATATAAAAAATAAAATAGAATATAAATATAAAGTATAAGATAAAAAGTGTAAGTGTAAAGTGGCTGTGCAATGTCCAGTGCAAAGTGGCTAGTGCAATTGTCCAATTGTAAGTGGCGAGTATCTGGGAAAGAGGGGGTGAACATGGGAATTCGGTATTTAGGTGCTGGGTGTTCTCTGGTTCAGACTCCGAATGGCCTGCAGGAAGAAGCTCCTCCTCATTCTCTCTGTGTTTGCCTTCAGGGAACGCAAAGCGCTTTCCTGAACGCAGCAGCAGAAAAGAGTCCATTGTTAGGATGGCTGAGGTCTTCCACGATCTTCCTGGCCCTGGTACAGCACCGCAGCACCGCTTGTTGTAGATGTGCTGCAGTACAGGGAGCTCAGTGCGGATGGTGCACTCAGCTGACCGCACCACCTTCTGAAGAGCTCGCCTGTCCTGCATGGTGCTGTTCCCGAACCAGGAGGTGATGTTTCCCGTCAGGACACTCTTGATGGTGCAGGTGTAAAAGTTCCTGAGCACCTGAGATGGGAGTCTGAAGTCCCTTAAGCGCCTCAGATGGTATAGACGCTGCCGGGCCTTCTTCACCAGGGTGTTGATGTGACAGGACCAAGACAGGTCCTGCGTGATGTGAACACCCAGGTACCGGAAACTGTCCACTCTCTCCACTGGGGTCCCGTCGATCATGATGGGATGGTAAGAGCGCACCTGCTTCGTGCTGAAGTCCACTATTAACTCCTTTGTTTTGCTGACGTTCAGGAGAAGATTGTTCTCCTGACACCATCTCTCCAGGTTGTTGATCTCCTGAAGGTAGGCCATCTCATCGTTGTTGGAGATCAGGCCCACCACGACAGTGTCGTCAGCAAATTTAATGATGGTGGTGGAGTTTGTAGTGGCCACACAGTCATGTGTGTACAGCGAGTACAGCAGGGGCTCAGAACACAACCCTGAGGGGCTCCAGTGCTGAGAGTGAGGGAGGATGAGGTTTGTTTTCCCATCCGTACAGCTTGTGGTCTGTCGGTCAGGAGTTAGTGATCCAGTGACGCGGGGATGGGCTGAGTCCCAGGACCTCCAACCGAGGTGAGCGTGGAGGAACTATGGTGTTGAATGCTGAACTATAGTCCACGAACAGCATTTTCACATAGTTCCTTTCCTAAAATCCAGGTGGCTTGTGGTTGTGTGGAGGAGGGTGTGTGATGGCATCCTCCGGAGACCGGTTTTGGCGGTAAGCAAACTGTAGTGGGTCGAGTGTGTCCGGTAGTGATGCGGTGATGAAGTCTCTGACGAGTCTCTCGAAGCATCACTACAGACGTCAGAGCTACAGGGCAGTAATCATTAAGGCAAGATGGTTTAGGTTTCTTCGGCACAGGAACAATGATGGACTCTTTGAAACACGAGGACTACAGACTGTTTCAGGAGAGATTAAATATCTCAGTGAACACCGGTGCTAGCTGGTCAGCACAGGCTCTCAGAACCCGACTTGTGATGCCGTCAGGTCCTGCTGCCTTCCTGGTGTTCACTCTCCTGAATGCCCTCCTTACGTCGTGCTCCGAAATGGTGAACACGATTTCCTCTCCAGCTCTCTCGGCGTGCGTGCTGTTCATCATGCGCCAGCGGCGCTAAGCGTGATTAGCGTGATTAGCTGCAGCCTCGAAAACGAGCATAAAAGGTGTTTAGCTCGTCTGCCAGAGAAGCATCCGCGCTCTCCACTCTGGAGGTTGGCGTTTTATAGTCCGTGATGTTTCTCAGTCCCTGCCAAAGGCTCCTAGAGTCACTGTGTTGAAACTGTGACTCTAGTTTCCTCCCCGTAGCGCCTCTTTGCCTCCTTTACCGCTCTGCGCAAGACGCTGTACGACGCAGCCTTGTATTCAGACATATCCCCGGTGACAATCCCCACGTTATAGGCTACGGAGCGGGATCTCAGAGAGTCGCGGATAGTTTTGTCTACCCATGGCTTCTGGTTGGGAAACGTCCTGATGACGGTTTTCTCTACCGTGTCATCCGCTAGTTTTTCGATGAATCCCACCACCGCTTCCGCGGAACACGTTGACGTCCTCGGAGCTACACCTGCACATGGCCCAGTCTGGCGTCATCCAAAGCGCCCTGCAGAGCGGCCACCGAATGGTCAGTCCAGCGTGACACCTCCCTCTGTACCGGGGCTTCCTGTTTCAGCCTCTGTTTGTAAACAGGTACGAGGAAAATGGCGGCATGGTCCGATTTACCAAACGGTGGGCATGATTTTGCCTTGTAGCTCTCTCTGAAGGGTGTGTAACAGTGATCCAGTGTCCTTTCGCCCCTGGTGGGGCAGGTGATGTGCTGGTGAAAGTTCGCAGTGCGCCCCGGTGCTGTGTCTGGTGTGTTGTGAGGTGGTCGTGTAAATCCCATATTGCAGCCGTCCGTGTTCTGCTTGAGGTGGAATATAAACGGCGCTGACTATGACCGAGCTGAATTCCCGTGGAAGGTAGAAAGGGCGACATTTGATGGTCAGAAGTTCCAGGTTTGGTGTGCAGGAGCGTGAGAGAAGAACAACGCCGAGCTGTCGCGCACCAGCGGTTGTTCACCATCAGACACACTCCACCTCCCGTGTCTTCCCCGACTCCATTGTTCTGTCCATGCGGTAAACAGAGAAAAACTCGGCGGTTGTATGGCGTGGTCCAGTACCGCTGGGTTCAGCCATGTCTCGGTGAAGCAGAGGAGGTTGCAGTCCCGAATGTCTCTCTGGAACTTGATCCTTGCCCTGAGGTCATCGAGCTTGTTTTCCAGAGACTGGACGTTGGCTAACAGGACACTAGGTAGGGGCGCAGTGTGAGCGTGCCCTCAACCTGTTCCTGACGCCGGCTCGTTTCCTCGTGGACGCCGCCGTGCGGGTCGCGTCCTTTTGTCTTCGTCAGGATCTCGCGCCGCCAACATGGGTCCGGGTTTAAAAGCGCGAAGTTGGGTGCATTGTACACCAATAGATATAAGAGTGGCTCGGTCGTATGTAGTGTGACAGGCGTCCCGAGCTACCATCAGCGTTGCCCTGGGAATAAACCACCATCACCTGGGAAAGCCACTAATCACCGGACTACGCCGCACCTGGAGCTCGCTTTGCCGGTGGCCAGATAAGCCACGTCAGGCTGCGCACTCCAGTGAGCTACGACACTCCTACATGCTGTCTCTGACTGTTATCTCTCTTTGTATCTTCTAGAAGCCAGTCCTTGAACCGCGACACGGAGCTAATTCCCCAAGAATCACCGTTGCCGTACTCACCGACTGCACCCAGAGCACCGAGCACCCAGGAAGATAACGCCACTGACAGCGGTTGTGCAATCGCTCACCATTCACCTATCACCTATATATTGTTAATAAACGCGCGCTCCGGGGTCTCAAACGCCTCTGTTTGTGCTGTGCTTCATCCGCCCGTGACAAGTGGTGGAGAATGCGGCCATGTTGAAGCACTCACAAACACGCGAAACAAAGAGAAGAAAGCGAAACATTGCGCCGCATGGACGCCATTTTGTTTAAAGGGCACCTACCCCGACTCATCTTTTTCTTCTTCTTTGTCCCCTCCAGCTAAAGCGCTCGCGACCCGGCCAGGAGATGGAGGAGCTGCTACAGCAACTCACAGAGGTGTCCAGCTACGACAGCAGCAGATCAGTAGAACACCTGGCGAACCGACAGGGGCAGCTCGAGCAGGAGCTCGCTGCCCAGGGTGCGCCGCTTCACCGCGCCCGCCGTGCCCGATCCCCGCATTCAAGCAGCGCAACTCCTTCCAAAAATGACCAGCTATGGCGACCCAGAGATTTTTTACAGATGTTAAAGGAGGAGAATGCCGCCGTCCGTCGGAAGGATGGGATCGCCAAGAGTGGGCACGCAGCGCTGGCCCCGCTGCTAACTGAGAAGCGCAGCGCAGCTTCTATACCATGCCGGCTGACCTGGCTGCCAACTATGACGACCTGAAACGGAGATCCTCGGAAGGGTCGGTCTATCTCCGTCTCGCAGCCCAGGGAGTTCTTTGACTGGGCGTTCCAACCACGCCGACCGCCCGGGCTCAAGTCGCCGAGCTCACCCGTCTCAGCCCAACATTGGCTACTGGATCAGGACCCGACCCGGCCAGATCGCGAGAGGGTGGTCATCGACCGGCTCTTGCGGGCTCTTCTCGATCCTACACGCCCAGGCGTCGGCATGCGCAATCCCCGGACGTCCTCGGGTTAGTGGAAGCGGTCGAGCTGGCTGAAGCGGCACTCAAGAGGGAAGCCGGGAGCGAAAGCGCCACCTTTTCCCCGGAGGCACCCAGGAGCAGCGCGCGGCGGAGGGCACCTGGCGGCCCAGTAGAGCGGGCGGCGGGCCCTGCAGTAAAGGACGAACCCATGCCCACGAAGCTTCTACCACCCCAGCTCGGGGGAACCCAGGCCTGGCTAGCGGGCTGTGGGTTGCACCAGGAGGTGCCCCACGGCGCCGGCCGTCCCCCATCGCCTAAGCGGGCGCAAGTTAAACGCCCGTCCTGGACTCTGGCAGCGTTGTCAGCCTGGTCAGTCCCGCCTGCTACCTCCCGTTCCACGCCCGAAAACGCCTGCCGATAACCTGTGTCCATGGGGACACCAAGAAATCTCGACCCGCTGGGTCAAAATAACCACAGCAGGTGGAAGCTGGAACCTGGAGGTAGGCCTCGTCCAAGACCTACCGGTGCCGGTGATCCTCAGGCCGGGACTGGCCGGGCTTCCCGGAGGCTCTCAGAAACGCTGCCGGGCCGACAGCCCCACCAAAGCCGCCGGGAAGAAGAGAGGGCCCGCCGCCAGACTGCACTCATGACCTCCCGACAGCGGGAGAGATGGTGAGCCCTCCTAACTGCCTAACGTATTCTTTGATGTGTTTCAGCAGGTTACTGGAGGGGGCTCATTCGGTCGGGCTCAGCGGGACGATGATAGGCTAAAACACTGCTGGGATCAAGTGCGCTTCCTCGAGGAGAGGAAGTCCGGCCCAGCCCCATCCTCTCCCCGCACATCATCGTGGAGAACGGTTTGCTCTACTGTGTTGCCCAGCGAAGAGGGGAGAAAAGCGTCTGTTGGTGGTCCCAAAGTCAAAGGTGGACACAATATTGGAACTGGCCCACGCCCATCCATTGGCGGGACACTTAGGGTCGCCAACACCACCTAAAGGATCCGGGACCCGCTTCCACTGGCGGGGCTGATGGAGGCGTCTGAAACTTTTGCCAGGCTTGCCCTGAATGCCAGCGTCGTCGCCCGGCCTCCTCCCCAGTCCGCCTACCACGCCCTATCGACCAGGTGCCCTTCGAGCGCATCGGGATGGATCTGGTAGCCGCTGCCAAAAGTCTGCCCGGGCCCGAACATATTCTGGTGATTGTCGATTCGCCACCCGGTATCCAGAAGCTATCCCTCTCCGAAGGGCTACCGCCAAGGCCATCGCCTAAGAACTCTTCCTCCTCTCTCCACCCGTGTCCGGCATCCCCAGCGAGATTCTGACCGACCAAGGCACCCCGTTCATGTCCCGTGTGATGGCCGACCTCTGCCGGCTGCTGAAGATTCATCAGCTGCGCACCTCTGTCTACCATCCCCAGACCGGCGGCCTGGTCCGAAAGATTCAATCAGACCCTCAAGCGGATGCTTCGGCGGGTGACGGCCGAGGATCGCAGAGACTGGGACTTACTTCTCCCCACGTCCTCTTCGGGATTCGAGAGGTGCCCCAGGCCTCCACTGGAGTTCACACCATTTGAACTGCTGTTTGGCCGTCAGCCCGAGGCCTGCTGGATGTCGCCAGGGGAGGCCTGGGAACAGCAGCAGCAGCCGGCGACCCAGAGGTCGTGCCGTCGAACTGCGTCCAGGCCATGCGGGACCGGATCGAACGGGCGGTGATGCCCTGGTGCGGGAGCACATGACGGAGGCCCAGAGGCTCAGCAACGCCACTCGACAACCGCCCCGCCCAGCCGCGAGAATTCCAAGTCGGCGACGGGTCATGGTTCTGGTCCCCACCCAGGCCTGCAAGTTTCTGGCCACGTGGCAGGGGACCGTACACCGCACTGGAAGCGGCTGGGCCCAGTAAACTATAAAGTCAGGCAACCCGGACCGGCGCCGACCTGGAGCAGATCTACCATGTCAATTTGCTGAAGAAATGGGTGGGGACCAGGAGAACCCACGCGACCCTCACCACCCAGGAAGCTCCCGATCGTCGACATGGGCGTCATGCTGTCTCCGCCCAGAAGTCAGACATCAAACATCTGGTCGGTCAGTTCTCGGATGTGTTCTCGCCATCGCCGGGCAGACCCACATCCTACAGCACGACATCAAAACTCCTCCCGGCATCATAGTAAAACAGCGCCCTACCGTATCCCTGAGGCTCGTCGGCGGGCTAGCTGAGGAGGGAAATCCAACAAATGCTACAAGTTGGGGTGGTGGGCCATCTACCAGCCATGTGGTCCAGCCCGATCGTCCTGGTCCCCAAGCCTGGCGAGCTCGCTCCGCTTCTGCAACGACTTCGGTGGCTCAAATCCAGGTCTCTGAGTTCGATGGCTACCCGATGTCCCGTGTGGGCGAACTGCTAGATCGCCTGGGGAGGCCAGTACATCTCAACACTGGACCTCACCAAAAGGCTATTGGCAAGTCCCCCTAACCGACCAAGCAAAGCCCAAAACGGCCTTCTCAACCCCGGTGGCTGGCACGTCAGTACGGACCCTCCCCTTCCCGGGCTACACGGGGCACCCGCCACGCCCAACAGCTCATGGACATTCTACTCCGGCCTCACCAGCACTATGCCGCGCCTATCTGGATGATGTGGTGGTTCACTCTGAGACCTGGGAAGAACACCTAGGAGCGCCTCGGAGGCGGTGCTGCGGGATCTCCAGCGGGCGGACTCACGCCAACCCCAGGAAATGTCACCTGGCGCTCTCACGAGGCCAAGTACCTGGGATACCGCGTTGGCGGGGCCTAATCCAACCCCAAGAACAGAAGGTCACGGCCGTCTGGGGCTGGCTCGTCCAAGCCCACGAAGTCCCAGGTCTGCGCCTTTCTGGGGTTGGCGGATACTACCGATGTTTATCATCCCAACTTCTCCTCTATAGCGCCCCTCTGACAGACCTGACCAGGAAGGGGCAGCCCGAGAGGATACCCTGGAGCCCGCTAGCGGAGGAGGCCTTCACCCGGATCAAGGAAGTCCTGACTTCAAGCCCGGTTCCACGAGCCCGGACTCCGGTTGCCCCTTCCTCCTGCAAGCGGATGCTTCGGCGTGGGTCTGGGAGCTGTCCTGTCCCAGGTCCAGGCAGGTGAGGAGCATCCGTACTCTTCATCAGCAGGAAGCTGAACCCAGCCGAGAGGAACTACGCAGCGGTGGAGAAGGAGGCCCTGGCCATCAGGTGGGCAGTCCTGGAGCTGCGTTACTACCTTCTGGGCGGCGGTTCACCCTGCTGACCGACCATGCACCCCTTCAATGGATGTCCCGGGCCAAGGACACCATGCCAGGGTGACCGCTGGTTCCTCGCGCTCCAGGACTTCCCACTTTGATGTGAAACACTGCAGCGCTGGAACGCTGCCAGAGGCGCCGACGACTCTCCCGGCTGTGGTCAGCTTTGCAGGTCTGTCAGAAGTCCTCCCGCCCACCCCCAGTATCCCCCTTGATCTCATCTTTTTTCTCCGCCAGGACCAGGACAGCGCTTGGGGAAGTGTGAACAGTGAGGCGTCGAGCTACCATCAAGCGTGCCCCTGGGAATAAACCACCATCACCTGGAAGCCACTAATCACCCGGACTACGCCGCACCTGGAGCTTTCGTTTGCGGTGGCCAGATGGGCTCACGTCAGGCTCGCACTCCAGTGAGCTCACGACACTCCTACATGCTGTCTCTGACTGTTATCTCTTTGTATCTTCTAGAACTGCCAGTCCTTGAACGCGACACGGAGCTAATTCCCCAAGAATCACACGTTGCCGTACTCACCGGCTGCACCCAGAGCACCGAGCACCCAGAAGATAACGCCACTGGCAGCGGTTGTGCACGGCTCACCATTCACCTATCACCTATATATTATTAAATAAGCGCCTCCCAAGGTTCAAACGCCTCTGTTTGTGCTGTATGCTTCATCCGCCCGTGACAGTAGTAATAGCCATCTTATATAAAGAAAACCGCGCCAGACTGTCCAAAATACTAGCAATTAAGAGAAAAACAAAAGATTTTGCAGGAGCGGTCGTGTGGCAGCGAACTCAAACAGCGCCATCTTGCACCATCTATTATCACCTATTATCTATTATCACCATCTTATACCATACTATTAAGCTTAGAATGGTCATGAATAACATTTACAGTTGATTGAAAACATATACATTTAACATCCAGTTAATATTGTGTGAAGAAACACAGCACAGGAGAGCTCAAATAAATACCCCAGAGAGTGGGTTTATTTATGTACAGAAAATAATATGAATGCTGGTCCGTGTCCAAAGAAGTGATGAGTGCTGCAGTGCTCTCCGTGCCTTCCCCTCATCTTTGTGGTGCAGTGAGTCCGTGCCGTGGGGTGGTGGCTGATCGGTCCACTGCGCTGCTGTCTAAAAGACAAGAAGGGATGTTACTGCTATTTTGTATGGGTTCATACGCACCCCTCTGGCATGCTTCGTGGCCTTTTGAAGCCACAGGAAATGATGAGCAGCTGCGACCGATCAGCCAGTGATTGGTGTGTCCATGTGCTCCTAGACGTCTGTTTCCAGGGCGCCGATGGTTGTTCGGGGCCTTTCGTCACAATATATGTTCTAGTGGTATGCTGTTGGAATAATGTGACATTTTCTTATATATTTGAAGACAGAAAATATTTAAATAATGTGATAGTCTCAAAACAAAATCCAGTGCTAGTCAAGACTACCTAATCTGAGACTAAGAGAGGGTCAGACCAAGTCCAGACTAGCATCTGTTCACATTTACTGCCTGGTAAAAAAAAAAAAAAAAAATGAATAATAAGACACTACAGTGCTGTTATCAATCAAATTAAATTGCTTGAAATTGCAGACTTCATTTTGGCACTGGCACAAACGTGAATTAATGAAACTAATTCAAGAAAAGACCACAGAAATACAAAGACTCGTTGACTCTACACTTATGAATGGGAGAAACTTCTTCTTCTTCTTCTTTTTTCTTCCGCTTATCCGGGCCGGGTGGGGGCAACAGTCAAGCAGGGGACCCAGACTTCCCTCTCCCCAGACACTTCCTCCAGCTCTTCCGGGGGGACACCGAGGCGCTCCCAGGCCAGCTGAGAGACATAGTCCTCCAGCGTGTCCTAGGTCTTCCCAGGGCCTCTTCCCGGTGGGACATGCCCGGAACACCTCCCCTTGGGAGGCGTCCCGGGAGGCATCCGAACAGATGCCCGAGCCACCTCAGCTGGCCTCTCTCGATGTGGAGGAGCAGCGGGTCTACTCCGGAGCTCCTCCCGAGTGACTGAACTCCTCACCCTATCTCTGAAAGGGCGCCCAGCCACCCCCACGAAGGAAACTCATTTCGACCGCTTGTATCCGGGATCTCATTCTTTCGGTCATGACCCAAAGCTCATGACCATAGGTGGAGAGTAGGAACGAAAGATCGACCGTAAATCGAGAGCTTCGCCTTGCGGCTCAGCTCTTTCTTCACCATGACAGACCAGTACAGCGACCGCATTACTGCAGAAGCTGCACCGATCCGCCTGTCAATCTCTGCCATCCATCTCCCCTCACTCGTGAACAGAGACCCCAAGATACTTAAACTCCTCCACCTGGGGCAGGAGCTCCCCACCAACCTGAAGGGGGCAAGCCACCCTTGTCCGACTGAGGACCAAGGCCTCAGACTTGGAGGTGCTGATTTTCATCCCTGCCGCTTCACACTCAGCTGCAAACCGCCCCAGCACACACTGTAGGTCTCTGGCCAGATGCAGCCAACAGAACAACATCATCAGCAAAAAGCAGAGAAGCTATCCTGTGGTCACCAAACCAGACCCCCTCCGGCCCCTGACTGCGCCTAGAAATCCTGTCCATAAAAAAATAATGAACAGGACCGGTGACAAAGGGCAGCCCTGTCGGAGTCCAACATGCACTGGAAACAAGTCTGACTTAATGCCGGCAATGCGAGACAAGCTCCTGCTCTGATCATACAGGATCGGACAGCCCTTAGCAAAGGGCCCCTTACCCCATATTCCCAGAGCACCCCCACAGGACACCACGAGGAACCCGGTCGAATGCCTTCTCCCAAATCCACAAAACACATGTAGACTGGTTGGGCAAACTCCCAGGAACCCTCCAGCATCCTGGAGAGGGTATAGAGCTGGTCCAGTGTTCCACGCCCAGGCGAAACCCGCATTGTTCCTCTTGAAGCCGAGGTTCAACTATCGGGGCGGATTCTCCTCTCCAGTACCCTGGCATAGACTTTCCCAGGAGGCTGAGAAGTGTGATCCCCTATAGTTGGAGCACACCCTCCGGTCCCCCTTCTTAAAGAAGGAACCACCACCCCGTCTGCCAGTCCAGAGGCACTTTCCCCGCGTCCACGCGATACTGCAGAGGCGTGTCAGCCAAGACAGCCCCACAACATCCAGAGACCTGAGGTATTCCGGGCGGATCTCGCCCACCCCTGGTGCCTTGCCACCGAGGAGCTTCTCAACCACCTCAGTGACCTCAGCCAGGTAATGGTCGAGTCCCCCGGATCCCCCCGGCCTCTGCTCCCTCAGTGGAAGACGTGTTGGACGGATTGAGGAGGTCCTCAAAGTATTCCTTCCACCGCCCGACAATATCCCCAGTCGAGGTTAGCAGGTTCCCATCAGCACTATATACGGTGTTGGCAGGGCACTGCTTTCCCCTTTCTGAGGCGCCGGACGGTTTGCCAGAACCTCTTTGAGGCCGTCCGATAGTCAATTTCATGGCCTCCCGAACTCCTCCCAGACCCGAAGTTTTTGCCTGCACAACCACCGGGCAGCAGTCCGCTTGGCCCACCGGTACCTGTCAGCTGCCTCAGGGGTCCTCGGGCCAACCATGCCCGATAGGACTCCTTCTTCAGCTTGACGGCATCCCTTACTTCCGGTGTCCACCATCGGGTTGGGGTTGCCGCCACGACATGCACCGAGACTTTACGGCCACAGCCCGACGGCCGCGTCGACCAAAGAGGTAGAGAACATAGTCCACTCGGACTCAATGTCTCCAGCCTCCTCGGGATCCGGTCAAAGTTCTGCCGGAGGCAGGAGTTGAAGATCTCCCTGACAGGGTCTCTGCCAAACGTTTCCCAACAGACCCTCACGGTACGTTTGGGCCTGCCAAGTCTGTCCGCCTCCTCCCCGCCAACGGATCCAACTCACCACCAGGTGGTGATCAGTTGACAGCTCCGCCCCTCTCTTCACCCGGAGTGTTCAAGACATGCGGCCGAGAGATCAGATGATACAACCACAAAGTCGATCATCGACCTCCGCCCTAGGGTGTCCTGATGCCAGGTGTACTGGTGGACACCCTTATGCTTTGAACATGGTGTTCGTTATGGACAGACCGTGCCTAGCACAGAATTCCAACAACAGAACACCACTCAGGTTCAGATCGGGGGCCGTTCCTCCCAATCACGCCTCCTCCAGGTGTCACTAGCATCACGAGCACTTTCCAGCACCCTCCCAAGGACTCCAAGAAGGCCGGGTATTTACACTGCCATTCGGCCCGTGAGGCACAAATGACAGTGAGAGTCCTCCCCAACCCGAAGTCGCAGGGAGGCCTCTCTTGTCCACCGGGTTAAACTCCAACACATGGCGTGCTAAGCTGGGAGCTATGAGCAAGCCCACACCAGCCTGCCGCCTCGCCGCGGGCAACACCAGAGTAGTGAAGAGTCCAGCCCCTTCGAGAAGATGGGTTCCAGAGGTCAAGCAGTGCGTGGAGGTGAGCCCGACTATCTCTAGCCGGTATCTCTCAACCTCACGCAACAACTCAGGCTCCTTCCCCCCCAGAGGTGACGCCCATGTCCCTAAAACTAGATTCTGAGTCCAGGGTTGGGTTGTCGAGGTCCCCGCCTTCGACTGCTACCCAAACCACAAGGCACCGCCCCTTACGGTCCCTCCTGCAGGTGGTGGGGCCCACGGGGATGGCCCCACGCCGCTGCTGTCTGGGCTGAGCCGGCGGGTCCCGTGGGGCAAGACCCGGCCACCAGGCGCTCGCATGCCGGCCCCGGCCCCAGGCCTGGCTCCATGGCGGGGCCCCGGCTGCGCCATACCGGGCGACGTCGCGACTCCATTCAAGGTCTTTTCCATAAGGGTATCATGGACCGCTTCTTTGTCTGGCTTGTCACCTAGGACCTGTTTGCCATGGGAGACCCTACCAGGGGCATATAGCCCCGGACAACCTAGCTCCTAGGGTCGTTAAGGTGGCGATCCTCGGAGGGGAGAAACTGCAATGCACAATTTGTTGGAATAATCCGCTTTTAAATATAAAGAGACAGTCACTGATTGGTTAAAGTATTGTCACTGCAGTGGTGGTTAGAGGTCCGGTTCCCATAGAAACCTGGAGTATTAGAAAAGGTTTCTTATCTTAGGTTTTAACTTAATATGATTTATAGTATGATTTGTAAGTTAGAATTTTTTACAAATTCGTATTACAGAAGCAAAATTTTAGCTTGATTTAGGATTCTTATCATATCTTACAAAATTATATCCTATCTCTACCTTTCCTATCTGTATCTGTCATATCGTTTTCTAAATGTGGTCCTAACTGAAATGACCATGGTCACCCAGCAGATAAGATTATAGAATTAGGATGTTTCTGCACACGCCTTCCTTAGGCTGGAGCAACCGATGTACATCCTTAAAAATAAGCTTTTAAACTCTAATTGAGCATAAGAAACTACTCTTATGGGTCTGTTTGTTTATGCATGTGTACATTATTGTATATCTGTGTTTTTCAGTGCTGTGGCGTAGATGCTTACACTCTGTCAGATGACAATGTGCTGTGCTGTAATGGAATCCTTCATATCA
The DNA here is from genome assembly GCF_018831695.1 of Puntigrus tetrazona. Classification (NCBI taxonomy): domain Eukaryota; kingdom Metazoa; phylum Chordata; class Actinopteri; order Cypriniformes; family Cyprinidae; genus Puntigrus; species Puntigrus tetrazona. The sequence goes on along the minus strand of NW_025048328.1, from coordinate 360,215 downwards.
ATGTTCCTGAGCACTCAGAGTGTGTTGGAGGTGTTATATATTTATATAGTATATTTCTTTTATAGTATATTTCTCTGCACACTTCTACTCAAACAGATCTCAGGTCATAAAACAAACAGCAGTGTGAATCTTTAATAGCTTTAGGTAAAACATTTAAAAATAATTGCAGGTAGTTATTATTTGGCCTGAAGCCTGATTTGATTTGATTCTACCCACACAGTCTTAAGTCTTCACAAACAAGGCTTTGTCTGTAACTGGAAATTCAAGTCTAACTGATACACGCAGAAACATCATAAGAATATGCTTACTGGCAATACAAAGACATATTCATATAGCATAGCTCTAGAACAGTCCAGTCAGTCATCAGAGTCACCCAATAAACCCTCAATCATTTCAAAACAATGAATGGATTTTATTTCAAATTATGTTGTTTTGATCTGCTTAGCCGCATAACAAGAAGAATGGCGATTTCTGTTGTGGTTCAGAAGTCTATGATCACCGCAAGAAGTTCTTGAGATGCTGCTCAGGTCATCTCTACAACTAACCCATTTACATGAAAAGCAGAGTGTTGTGGAAACCTATTGCTGCAATATAACAACAATCAGACTTGCTGTTCTTCCGCACCAATTCCATCATTTATGAAACCAAACCAACACTTCCCAGTGGAGCTGCTGTGCTGAACATCAGAATAACTTTGTTTTATTTATTTTATTTATTGTTTTAAGTAATACAAAAACCAAAACATTAAAATAAATTAAAACAACAAAAAAGATCAGAATATGTAATTAGATTTTATGATGAATATACATATTTCTATCAATCAATCATTTTTATTTATATAGCGCTTTTTAACAACACAGGTTGCATCAAAGCACTGTACAGTATAATGTAGAAGAGTACAATGACAGGGATGTATAATGACGAGAGTGACCAATTTGTTATTAAATGCAGAGACGGTCTCTGTAATCAATTCACGATAATCACTAGAAGTTAAGTGTCCTACAACAAAGCAAGCCAGAGGCGACAGTGGCAAGGGAAACAAAACCCCATGCATACAGAATGGAGAAAAAAACCTGGGAGAAACCAGACTCAGTTGGGGTCAGTTCTCCTCTGACCGGACGCCCAGCACTTAACTTCCAGTTCAATTTTAAGCGCAGCTGTGTCAGGTAGTGTAAATGACTTAGTGTGTGCGTGTGTGTGTGTGTGTGTGTGCATCAGGATCTGGTGATCTGTCCACGGGCGCATCTAGGTTTTCTGGTCTCTGATGAACATAGTCTCTGAGTGCTGATCCACCATCTAGTCTGGATACAAACTGTGAAAACAGATTGAGAAAGAGACAGGACTGATATTAGCATAGATGCCATTCTTTTTACGATGTCACAAGTACATCGTATTTTAGGAAGTAGTGTTCTCGGTTCCAGCAAATCTTAGTAATGCAGCCTAAAAATCCTTTAACGGATTTGAATAATAAAAAGTATGTTGGGGTGTTATGTGTAGGCTAAGTTAAAAAGATGTGTCTTTAATCTAGATTCAAACTGGCAGAGTGTGTCTGCTTCCCGAACAGAGTTAGGGAGATTGTTCCACAGTTTAGGTGCTAGATAGGGAAAAGGATCTGCCGTCGCAGTGATCGATTTTGATATTCTAGGTATTATCAAATGGCCTGAGTTTTGAGAACGCAGAGCGGGACGGGCAGGACTATAATGTGATAAGAGCTCGCTCAAGTATTGAGGAGCTAAACTATTCATGGCTTTATAGGTAGTAACACGATTTTCAAATCTATCCGATGTTTGATAGGGGAGCCAGTGCAGTGTTGACAGAACCGGGCTAATATGATCATACTTCCTAGCTCTAGTAAGGACTCTAGCTGCTGCGTTTTGGACTAGCTGAAGATTACATAGAAAGCTTTCTTTTTGTGGTGGAGGCGATGGTTCTACCATACTTGTAATAAGGTGCAGAGTTTACAAGTTTAACTATACAGAGTTCACACAAGACTAGATAGTGATCTAAAAATCACTTTGCTGCAGAACTTCAACCATTTTAACATCCATTCCATGTGACAGTATTAGATCTAGAGTATGATTTCGACAATGAGTATGTCCAGAGACGTGTTGTCTAACCACAACGGAGTTCAGAATGTCTAAGAAAGCTGATCCTAATGCGTCTTTTTCATTATCAACATGGATATTAAAATCGCCAACAATTAAGACTTTATCATGCCAGTACTAACTAACTTGCCAGGTTTCTGTCCAAACAAAGCAAATCTAGGTTCTGATCTTTGATCAAAATTATATAAAGTGCTTTTGTGGAAAGTAATCTAATATTCAGTGAGCCAAGTTTTATCGTTTGCTTATTTCAATTATAGGTAGTTTTAATTTGTTGGACATTAATTAAATTATTGCTTTTAATTTGGTTTGGACGTTCTCTCATCGTATTCTAATTCGGGAACAGACACAGTCTCTATAGTGTGATATCTAGGTGATAGAGTCTTTATGTGTTGAGAATTAACTGCCTTCTGTGACGTGAGGCAGCTAGCAGACGGTCGGTTTAGCCGGGTCTGTCTGCTTCCTGACCTGGGCATTAGTTGGTCATGTTGGAGCTCTAAGACTATATGCCTTATTTCTAGATAGAAGAGCGGCACCACCCCAGGAGGGATGAAGACCATCTCTTTTCAACAGGTCAGGTCTGCCTCAGAAACTCATCCAATGGTCTATAAAGCCTATGTTGTTCTGCGGGCACCACTTAGACATCCAGCCATTGAGACCCAGCAGTCTGCTGTAAATCTCATCACCCTGGTAAGCAGTGAGAGGGGACCAGAGCATATTACATCGTGCTTGCAAATTCACACACAAATTTAATATTATTTTTAGTGATCTCCAACTGGCGAAGTCGAAAATCATTAACGCAGACGTGAATAACAATCTTGCGAAATTTACGTTTAGCATTAGCCAGCACTTTTAAATTTGACAGGATGTCAGACGCTCTGGCTCCGGGTAAACATTGGACTATGGTGGCTGGTGTCTCTATTTTCACGTTCCGTACAATAGAGTCGCCAGTTACTCTAGGGCACTTTGATCAGGTTTCTCAGTGGGTGCGTCACTGAGTGGGGAGAACCTGTTTGATGTTCTAATCGGAACAGAAGAGCAGTGTTTTGACCCGCGACTAGCCTGCCTCACGGTCACCCAATTGCCCTGCTGCATGGGCTGTAAAGCTGGAACCGAACAATGTAACAGGAGAGGAAGGAAGCCAACAATAGTCTCAAAACAAAATCCAGTGCTAGTCAAGACTACCTAATCTGAGACTAAGAGAGGGTCAGACCAAGTCCAGACTAGCACTGTTCAAATTCATCTAAAAGATCCACATTTACTGCCTGGTAAAAAAAAAAAAATGAATAATAAGACACTACAGTGCTGTTATCAATCAAATTAAATTGCTTGAAATTGCAGACTTCATTTTGGCACTGGCACAAACGTGAATTAATGAAACTAATTCAAGAAAAAGACCACAGAAATACAAAGACTGTTGACTCCTACACTTATGAATGGGAGAAACTGCAATGCACAATTTGTTGGAATAATCCCGCTTTTTAAATAAAAGAGACAGTCACTGATTGGTTAAAGTATTGTCACTGCAGTGGTGGTTAGAGGGTCAGTTCCCACAGAAACCTGGAGTATTAGAAAAGGTTTCTTATCTTAGGTTTTAACTTAATATGATTTATAGTATGATTTGTAAGTTAGAATTTTTTACAAATTCGTATTACAGAAGCAAATTTTAGCTTGATTTAGGATTCTTATCATATCTTACAAAATTATATCCTATCTCTAGTTAGGAAATCTTAAATTGAACCATCAAGTTCTACAGTCAAGTCTCAGTCAACACTGCACTGCTGATGAGATAAATAAAATAAGAGAGGATACTTAACTTAGCATTAAGGCCCATTCACTCCAGCAGACTAAACACAGGTGAGCCTGCGTTAATGTGTATTGTCATCAAAATGTAACATCTTCAGGGTCCTCCAAGAGTCTTCCTACCATTAAACGTTCTCATTCTTCATTTTTTTTAATGAATAATAAATGTAATACCATTGTTGGGCAGTACAATGGTGTTTTGTCCGTGGGATTTTGAAGTTAGGAGGGGTTTTTTGTCAAGTTAGGAGGTTTCTGTAAAACACCTTTCCTATCTGTATCTGTCATATCGTTTTCCTAAATGTGGTCCTAACTGAAATGACCATGGTCACCCAGCAGATAAGATTATAGAATTAGGATGTTTCTGTAATACGCCTTAGGCTGGAGCAACCGATGTACATCCTTAAAAAAATAAGCTTTTTAAACTCTAATTGAGCATAAGAAACTACTCTTATGGGTCTGTTTGTTTATGCATGTGTACATTATTGTATATCTGTGTTTTTCAGTGCTGTGGCGTAGATGCTTACACTCTGTCAGATGACAATGTGCTGTGCTGTAATGGAATCCTTCATATCAATGTTCCTGAGCACTCAGAGTGTGTTGGAGGTGTTATATATTTATATAGTATATTTCTTTTATAGTATATTTCTCTGCACACTTCTACTCAAACAGATCTCAGGTCATAAAACAAACAGCAGTGTGAATCTTTAATAGCTTTAGGTAAAACATTTAAAAATAATTGCAGGTAGTTATTATTTGGCCTGAAGCCTGATTTGATTTGATTCTACCCACACAGTCTTAAGTCTTCACAAACAAGGCTTTGTCTGTAACTGGAAATTCAAGTCTAACTGATACACGCAGAAACATCATAAGAATATGCTTACTGGCAATACAAAGACATATTCATATAGCATAGCTCTAGAACAGTCCGTCAGTCATCAGAGTCACCCAATAAACCCTCAATCATTTCAAAACAATGAATGGATTTTATTTCAAATTATGTTGTTTTGATCTGCTTAGCCGCAACACAAGAAGAATGGCGATTTCTGTTGTGGTTCAGAAGTCTATGATCACCGCAAGAAGTTCTTGAGATGCTGCTCAGGTCATCTCTACAACCTAACCCATTTACATGAAAAGCAGAGTGCTGTGGAAACCTATTGCTGCAATATAACAACAATCAGACTTGCTGTTCTTCCGCAACCAATTCCATCATTTATGAAACCAAACCAACACTTCCCAGTGGAGCTGCTGTGCTGAACATCAGAATAACTTTGTTTTATTTATTTTATTTATTGTTTTAAGTAATACAAAACCAAAACATTAAAATAAATTAAAACAACAAAAAAAGATCAGAATATGTAATTAGATTTTATGATGAATATACATATTTCTATCAATCAATCATTTTTATTTATATAGCGCTTTTAACAACACAGGTTGCATCAAAGCACTGTACAGTATAATGTAGAAGAGTACAATGACAGGGATGTATAATGACGAGAGTGACCAATTTGTTATTAAATGCAGAGACGGTCTCTGTAATCAATTCGACGATAATCACTAGAAGTTAAGTGTCCCCAACAAAGCAAGCCAGAGGCGACAGTGGCAAGGAAACAAAACCCCATGCATACAGAATGGAGAAAAAAAAACCTTGGGAGAAACCAGACTCAGTTGGGGTCAGTTCTCCTCTGACCGGACGCCCAGCACTTAACTTCCAGTTCAATTTTAAACGCAGCTGTGTCAGGTAGTGTAAATGACTTAGTGTGTGTGTGTGTGTGTGTGTGTGTGTGTGCATCAGGATCTGGTGATCTGTCCACGGGCGATCTAGGTTTTCTGGTCTCTGATGAACATAGTCTCTGAGTGCTGATCCACCATCTAGTCTGGATACAAACTGTGAAAACAGATTGAGAAAGAGACAGGACTGATATTAGCATAGATGCCATTCTTTTTACGATGTCACAAGTACATCGTATTTTAGGAGTAGTGTTCTCGGTTCCAGCAAATCTTAGTAATGCAGCCTAAAAATCCTTTAACGGATTTGAATAATAAAAAAGTATGTTGGGGTGTTATGTGTAGGCTAAGTTAAAAGATGTGTCTTTAATCTAGATTCAAACTGGCAGAGTGTGTCTGCTTCCCGAACAGAGTTAGGGAGATTGTTCCACAGTTTAGGTGCTAGATAGGAAAAGGATCTGCCGTCCGCAGTCGATTTTGATATTCTAGGTATTATCAAATGGCCTGAGTTTTGAGAACGCTTGGCGGACGGGCAGGACTATAATGTGATAAGAGCTCGCTCAAGTATTGAGGAGCTAAACTATTCATGGCTTTATAGGTAGTAACACGATTTTCAAATCTATCCGATGTTTGATAGGAGCCAGTGCAGTGTTGACAGAACCGGGCTAATATGATCATACTTCCTAGCTCTAGTAAGGACTCTAGCTGCTGCGTTTTGGACTAGCTGAAGATTACATAGAAAGCTTTCTTTTGTGGTGGAGGCGATGGTTCTACCATACTTGTAATAAGGTGCAGAGTTTACAAGTTTAACTATACAGAGTTCACACAAGACTAGATAGTGATCTAAAAATCACTTTGCTGCAGAACTTCAACCATTTTAACATCCATTCCATGTGACAGTATTAGATCTAGAGTATGATTTCGACAATGAGTATGTCCAGAGACGTGTTGTCTAACCACAACGGAGTTCAGAATGTCTAAGAAAGCTGATCCTAATGCGTCTTTTCATTATCAACATGGATATTAAAATCGCCAACAATTAAGACTTTATCTGTGCCAGTACTAACTAACTTGCCAGGTTTCTGTCAAACAAAGCAAATCTAGGTTCTGATCTTTGATCAAATTATATATATAAAGTGCTTTTGTGGAAAGTAATCTAATATTCAGTGAGCCAAGTTTTATCGTTTGCTTATTTCAATTATAGGTAGTTTTAATTTGTTGGACATTAATTAAATTATTGCTTTTAATTTGGTTTGGACGTTCTCTGCGTATTCTAATTCGGGGAACAGACACAGTCTCTATAGTGTGATATCTAGGTGATAGAGTCTTTATGTGTTGAGAATTAACTGCCTTCTGTGACGTGAGGCAGCTAGCAGGCGAGTCGGTTTAGCTGGTCTGTCTGCTTCCTGACCTGGGCATTAGTTGGTCATGTTGGAGCTCTAAGACTATATGCCTTATTTCTAGATAGAAGAGCGGCACCACCCCAGGAGGGATGAAGACCATCTCTTTTCAACAGGTCAGGTCTGCCTCAGAAACTCATCCAATGGTCTATAAAGCCTATGTTGTTCTAAGTGGGCACCACTTAGACATCCAGCCATTGAGACCCAGCAGTCTGCTGTAAATCTCATCACCCTGGTAAGCAGTGAGGGGACCAGAGCATATTACATCGTGCTTGCAAATTCACACACAAATTTAATATTATTTTTAGTGATCTCCAACTGGCGAAGTCGAAAATCATTAACATGAGCGTGAATAACAATCTTTGCAGGAAATTTACGTTTAGCATTAGCCAGCACTTTTAAATTTGACAGGATGTCAGGCGCTCTGGCTCGGGTAAACATTGGACTATGGTGGCTGGTGTCTCTATTTTCACGCCCGCACAATAGAGTCGCCAGTTACCTAGGGCACTTTGATCAGGTTTCTCAGTGGAGTGCGTCACTGAGTGGGGAGAACCTGTTTGATGTTCTAATCGGAACAGAAGAGCAGTGTTTTGACCACGACTAGCCTGCCTCACGGTCACCCAATTGCCCTGCTGCATGGGCTGTAAAGCTGGAACCGAACAATGTAGATCATTCACTGTACTAGTCGCATCCAAAACAGTATCTACAGCCCTCGCATTCTTACTGTCCTCAATTAAAAAGTTTGGATGCGTGTCTCTAATTCTAAAACCTTCTCTGTCAGCTCAGCTATTTCCTGCATTTATCACACGTGAATCCCTGATCGCTAACAGAGAGGGATAAGCTATACATGTGGCAGGTGGTGCAAGTGACGATGCAAGGAGAAGCCATTTACTCACCGTAATTTATAGAGGATTCACTTACCACTCTTGTTTTGATGAGCTTCAGAAAACAGAGTGAACGAGTGCGAGAAACAAATGAACAGGAGAGGAAGGAAGCCAACAATAGGCGCGAAAATGCGTGTGGGAGCGAAAGTGAATCAAGCTAATTCACCACTGAGTTTTAGATTAAAGCGAGCGAACTAACAGCAGTCGAATTAGTTAGATTAATTTGATAGTATCAACGGTATGTAGACAATTAAATTATATTTGATCGCTAGAGAAGAGGTGATAAATTGAAGAGCAACGCGCTACACGGAGCTACAAACAAACCAACCTCTCAGCAGACAGGAGCAATCGAGCAGGAGACGATTTCTAGTCATACTAAACTTTAAAACATTTTGGGTAAATCAAAATTGGGGGCAATTTTCAATCCACTGGTATAAATCTAATTTATTTATTGTTTTTGACCAACAGTTGACCAACACCAGCAGATACCATTGCTCCCCAGTCATCACAGACTGTGAAACCTAACTCTGGACTTCAAGCAACTTGGGCTATGAGCTTCTCCACCATTCCTCCAGACCTTGGTTTCCAAATCAAATACAAAACTTGCTCTCATTTGAAAAGAGGACTTTTGGACCACTGGGCAACAGTCCAGCTCTTCTTCTCATTAGCCCAGGTAAGACGCCCTCATGTTGTCTGTGGTTCAATGAGGAATACAACTGTAGCCAAATTTCTTGATTTATGCATAAATATTGCTTTTATGTGTGAATGAATTACTGCTGCCCAAGAGATGACCATTTTAACAACCTGCATATTGCATATGTTAAAAAAAAAAATTCTGCTTTGCTTGGACCACATTTTCTTTGCTGCTTTCAGTGACTTGTTTACCTCTTAGCCTTGCTAACTTGGCTACATCTGTATAAACAAAGTATGTGTAAAAGAGTTACTGTTAATGATCAGTAAAAGTCACTTTGACTTTATCTACAGGTCTGCAGTTAAAAGAGTTCGTAAGGTCACTCCAGTGGCCTAATTTTGTACACGCACAAAACCAGCCATGAAAGAGGCATATGTCACTTTCTCTGACAAACAAACTGATTCATATGAATGAAAAAAGTAAAAATTATGATATTAAGCTCTGTATACATCTATATATAGAACATTAAATATTCAACTCTCATTGATAAAGATAAGTACTCAAAATACACAGAAGTGAAACCAATTTTTGAATTTAGACATTTGTAGTGGATTGGCTTATTAGAAAATATGTTTTAGCGAGAACAATGACCAATAATGCGCTCTTAATTCGATATTATGGAGGACACTGATTAAGTTACTGTATAACTTCAGCCGCACTGAGGTGTTGATGTCAGTGAAGGCATCTCTAAAACAATCTTGAAAAGTACATCTGAAGGATAAGCTAAAGCTTGAAGAAAGTAGTATGATTTACACATTTTCTTTTAAAATATTTTGTTAGTGTCACAGTCAGGCAATTTGACACTGCAGTAAAAAGGCTTATCTGTTTTCAGATAAGGATTTATAATTACTCCATAGTCTGACTGCACACTGTCATAGATGACTGCACACGTGTACAGATGACGGACCAGGATGACTGCTGTTCGGAAGAAGCCGCAGGAAGACACCGTCGCCCTCGCGCCCGGACCAGAGTGGGGAGCGTGCAGCCACCGGACTCCGCCCCTTACCTGGAAGCTTCCTCCTAGAACACAGCCATACCTACACTCCCTCTGCAACATGACGAGGACACCAGTTCGTTTATTTTGTACACTCTTTTCCCTGGACACTTTATTATTTTGTATTTTTATTAATGAAAAGCCTCTCCAAGGCCTGACGCCACTTTCACTATGTGACCGATTGACGAGGTTGACGCCTGGGGTATGAAGAGTCAGCTCCTCTCCCTTTGAGTGTCACCCCTCACCCTGTCTCTTATTTGCCGCCTTCACCAGGCTCCCGATGGGAGTGGGCGTGTGAGAGGAGGGCGTGGTATTGAGACAGGTCTGGTGGCATGTGACGCAGGCACACCTGAAGTATATCAAGCCTTGTCACCACCGCAGTTAAATGGCGAGTCCAGTCTCTTCCCCCGGGCATGCATGCTGTTGTCCTTGTGGCTCCAGGAAGGGTGCATGAGGGACTCGCCACGCCGCCAGAGAAGCGCGTGAGAAGCCTGCCGGACTCCGCCCCTTACACTGCCCTACCTGCACTCCCCCTGCAGCACGACAAGAACATCAGTTCCCCCATTTACTTTGGACACTCTTTTCCTTGGACACTTTGAGTTTTTTTTTCTTTTTTTTTTCCTCCCTCCCTGTTCAACATTTGTGGCCCTGCTATGCCTGGATCAGATCACTCGATCTGTTTTTTTTTTTTTTTTTACCATGCTAGCCTGTGTGAGCCACATTTCAGTGGTCTGTCCGAGGGAAGTTTCGCTGCATTGGTGGAGTGGGTGCTGGAGAAGACTGGACTGTACTTCTCTGTCTGTACCGCTGGTGAGGACATCTCCAGCCCCAAAATCCACATATGTACAATCTTCCCTTGACTGGCATCGTAAGTAATCTTGTATGGGCGTATGTAAACTTTTAGGGTTAACTCTACAGAGAGTTTTATGAATGAGGCCTCAGGACTGTGGGTGTGCATTTGATGTCTGAAGCGGAGACTAGTCAGTTTCTGGATCTGGGTTTCTGTAAATCAAACACTAGCACAGTTAAATAGAAGAACAGCACCTTGTCAGGAGAGATAGAAACATTTTACACTATGCACCCTCTGGAAACCCTATATTTTTTCTTTAGACATTACATTAGAGTTCATAGTTTCTAACTTTAAAATGTCTCACCTGCCAATGGCATGACCCAAATATTGGGTTACATAAGCTGAGATTTGTGTTGGAACCATTACTGTAGGCTTTTGCAATTTCAGGTCCAGTAAACTGAGAGAATCTGAGGTAAATTGTTGTAAGGTTCTGTTTATACAGAAAATTATGGAAATGATGCGGTTGATACATGTTTTGCTAAACGACAAGAAAGTACTCTTTATTTTTTTGTTGCTGAAATGGCAGCAATCTCAGATTTTAAAAAAAAAAAAAGTCTCATTTAACCTGTATCTAGACTGGATTGCATCCTGTTTTTCTGTCTCATTATGGTTTTAAAGATGGTCACATAATGTATAATTTGATTATAAAACTGTAATAAAACTATACTGATATCATAAAACAAAATTAGCTGATTTTTTTGTAAACAAAACAAATAAGCATTTTAAGATGTCTGCAATAAAAACTGTGGTATTGTGTTCTCATTCTGTTTACATAACGGCAAATTGGGAAAGTATAAATAGTTAAACCATGTGAATAAGTGGTTTAAAAAGCTTGAATTCATCACACAAATTGAAAATATGAACTGCAAAAAATTGTTGACTGTCTAAAAGACTCACACATTTGTGGAATAGACCAACATAATAACAGAAAGTAACAATTTTAACTAGAGTTATTGAATACATTGCATAACACCCTGATGAGGTCTGCCAGTTCAGTATACTAAATGTCTGCTTAATTGAAACAACTCATTTTGTACTTTATACACTTTTAACTGTGCACAACCAAAAACTGACACAGTTTATTCCTTTTCACACATATTTTGAGTTTGAATAAATTAAAATAAGTTATTAATTCAAAATACAACAGAGAGTTCATATATATATTTCGGATGCAGAGTACAAATGCAAACATCTGTGTATTTAATTGTGCATTAAATTATAGTAGTCACAGGTGATATACTGTATATGTGTTCATTAAATATATGGTGAGCTTACGTTGTAAAATACATTCATCTTGTTATGCTTGCAGCATGCATGTGTGGAAAAAAAAAGAAAGAAAAAAACATGACGTTTGGCAGGATAGGCTGTAATTTTCTAGGCTGAGTGGACAATTTCTGACCAGCCAATGGTTATTTGTTACGGTAAGGGAGTGAGTTGAGCCTGTTTTCAAAATGAGGCCATTGGCATTTTTGTTGGCTTTAGGTCAACCTGACAAAACAAGCACAGAAAATTTGGACCTTCATACTCTTGGAGATCGTGATAAGGAGGCATGTTTACCGTCTGATGGGTGTCTGAACTTTCGATGCTGGAGGGTAGGGATTGTGGGAAAACAGCCATGGGAATCCTAGGATGATTTCATGTTGAGGAGAGTCGACTACATAGAGAGATATTAATTCTTGATGTAGCAGACCTACTTCGAGGGTGACTGTTCGCGTTTTGTGACGTGATACCTTTGCCAACGTATGTCTCATTGATGCTTTTAATTTTAAAGGTAGGAGTACAGGGTTGAGTGGGGACGTTGAATTTGGTTACTATGTCGCTGTTGATCAGGTTCGGAGCGGCTCCGGAATCGATCATGGCTGTTAGATTAAATGGACAGAGGACTCGTTTTTTCCGAGCAGAGTAAAAGGCTTGGTGGAGAGGAATGAAAAATAATTGATAGTCACCCGTGGTGCAGAGGCTTTGAGTGGGCATCCGAGGCTTTGATGTCCCGTGGCTCCACAGTAAAAACATAGATGGAGAGTTCGGCATCTCTCTCTTTCTCCATCAGACAGTTTGAAAAATCCCAATTGCATGGGCTATGGCTCATGGCTTTTTGCCATCGATGTGGTGGGGAAATGGTGTTCAGGCTCTGTGGTTTTACTCTTAGGCTTTTCTCATAAGATGTCAATTCGTATCGCGAGATACGAAGTTGGAGAAGGAAGTTCGTTTCCACGACAAGCCAGCTCTGTTTGAAGCTCAGGTAATAGACAGGTAAAAATTACTTTTAGGGCAACATCGTTTCCATCGACTGTGGGCCTGAGTGTTCTGAAATCAATAGCATAATCTGCAGCGGATTTCTTACCCTGGGTTAGTTGAGCAATTGGGTTGAAACATCATTTCCCCAGCAGGGTACTCAAAGATCCCACAAAGTTGTTCCAAAAAATATTCAAAAGAAAATCTTAGAACGTGTCATCAAGAACACACATTTCTTCTCCTCTGACTCAAATCGGTTATCTTGATTTTCAATGTACAACCTGACTTGACGAATAAACTCCTTGCACTGATCTGCAGTGCTGTCAAACTTATTCGAAGTGCAAAGCTTACCGAGGAGGTAGAAGTTGGAGGAAGTGCTTGGATGAAGTGCGTTAGATGCTCGTTGATGGACTGCAACTTCATGAGCTGCTCTTAAGCAGATAGCTTTGATAAGCAAAAGCCGCCTAAAGATTGGATACCTCCGCTGGATTCAGGGTAGGCAAAGTATTCTGTAATGAGGACCCAAACAGTGTAGTAGAATCCATGTACGGAACTTTTAATGGTGAATGAGACAATAGACAAACAGTGAAACAGTCAAAGGGTTGATACCAGGTAGACAGTCCGAACAGCAAACAAGTTCAAGGAAGATCCAAGTACAGAGTCAGTAGGCAGGCGATGAATCGTTAACAAAGGTAGCCATCTGAACAGGCAAACACAACAGGCAAACAGAATCCAAAAGATGAAGGCGAAACAAACAGGCAAGGTCCTACACTAGATAGCAATTAGAACAACAGGAATAAACGCTTGTTAAGGCAGTAAAGCATAGGTGGAAGAGTCTCTGTTTAAATAGACCCAGAACAGCAGTGCCTTTACATCGTACACCTGACAAGAGCTTTTGTAAATTGGTTCATGCATTTCCGACAGTTTTATTGGCAATCTTCGACTCATCCCTGAGATCATCAGAACAACCGGTAGGCGCACTCTTCCAGGCTAGGTGGAAGTGCTCAAGGCGGCGGCATGATCGTAAACAGCTAAAGCTAACACCACATCGGGCTCTCTTTACCCAGCATTTTTCTTGCCAATGTATGATCACTGGCGAACAAAATGGACGAGATTCGACTCTGCATCAAATACAGTAAGAGACTTCAGAACTGCAATGTCATGATCTTCACCGAAACATGGCTAAACAGCAGTATACCAGACCATGCTATCAGCATAGCTGGTCACTACACATTCGGGCAGACAGAACTGTGGATGACTCCGGTAAGACCAGAGGCGGGATTGTGCATTTATATTAACAATGCTTGGTGCACAAACTCTGTTATCATTGGAAGACACTGCTCAGCTAACCTAGAGTTTCTCATGGTTAAGAGTAGACTGTTTTATCTACCACAGGAGTTCACATCCACCATTATAACTGCTGCTTATATTCCAACCAATGCTGATGCCAAGCTTGCTATGAACGAACTTCATGCAGCCATCAGTAAACAACTGTCTGCACACCTGGAGGCTGCATTTATTGTTGCGGGGGATTTTAATCACTCTAACATGAAGGCAGTGCTCCCTAAATTTCACCAAAACGTTTTCTGTCACACCAGAGGTAACAAAACTTTGGACCATGTATACACAAACATGGCTGAAGCCTATGTGACCCCCCTCCCGCATCTAGGACAATTGGATCACCTTTCTTTGTTCCTCTCCCCAAATACTCCCCCCTCATCAACTGTGTGAAGCCATCAGTGAGGATCATCAAAGTTTGGCCAGCGGGGGCTGACTCCACACTCCAGGACAGGTTTCAACACACAGACTGGAGTATGTTTGCTTCCCAGGCCACCTGTGGCTCTCATACGGGATATAAATCACTACACTTACTCTGTTCTGGGTTACATCAACACCACCATAGACAGTGTTACTACCCAGAAACAGATCACCACATACCCAAATCAGAAGCCATGGATGAACAAGGAGGTGCGCCTTCTGTTGAAAGCATGCAACATTGCCTTCAGATCAGGTAACGCACAGGCCTACATCACTTCCAGGGCAAATCTGAATAGGGGCATCAAAAAGGCCAAGTACTGCTACAAGCTGAAGCTAGAGGAGCACGACACATGTGGCAGGGCATCCAGGCCATCAGTGGTTACAAACCCAATAACTCCACCCCCACAGCACCTAATGTCTTCTTCCTGAACGAGCTTAATGACTTTTATGCTCGCTTTAAGAGAGACAATAATGAAACGGTCACCAAGACCACCCCCTCAACCGACCCACCCATCACACTCACCTCCTCAGACGTTTACACCGCACTGAGCTGGATTAATGCGTGCAAGGCTGCTGGACTAGACGCTATCCCTGGACAGGTACTACGGGCATGTGCAGAGCAGCTCGCTGGGGTATTCACAGACATTTTCAACATGTCCCTTGCCCAAGCAGCTGTGCCAACATGCCTCAAATCCACCTCCATTGTGCCAGTGACAAAAATCTCAAGCCCAATGTGCTTAAACAACTACAGCCCTGTAGCACTCACACCCATTGTTATGAAGTGCTTTGAGCGACTAGTCTTGTCACATCTGAAGGACTCTCTGCCTTCCACACTGGACCCCCACCAGTTTGCCTATCAAGGCAATAGGAGCACTGAGGATGTCAAACATACTTTTCCCCTGTCTAAATACGCACTGAAATTTACTGATCTTTTTCTAAATCCCACACCAGTCGATCATTTATCATTTGTTTATAAGATTGGAATCTATTGTACATGATGGCTTTATTAAAAAAGAACATGTGGTTGCAGTACTCTTCGATTTAGAAAAAGCTTATGATACTACATGGAGATATGGTATTTTAAAAGATTTATATGATATGGATTTTAGGGGATATTTAGCCATTTTTATTTCAACTTTTTTATCCAATAGAGTTTTTCGTGTTGGTAATATTTGATCAGAATTGCATTTACAAGTATCAGGAGTGCCTCAAGGAAGTATACCTTTAATAATCCTTTTTAATATTAAAATTAATGGTATTGTGAGTGCTATTGGACCAAATATATTACATAGTCTGTATGTAGATGATGTGTGTATCTGTTAAGGAAAAAATATGAACATAACTTAGAGACAGTTAAAAATGTGTATAAATAAAATGTATGACTGGTTAGTACAAAATAGTTTTAAATTCTCTAAATCAAAAACTGTATGTATGCATTTTTGCTTTCTGAGATCTATACACTAAGATCCAGAGTTACTTTTAGAAAGAGAACCTGGATCATCCTATAATAATCCGTATAGTAGAGAAAGTGGACATTTTAAAGAGACAAGAATTGGACATAGCTTTTTGTTGGATACCAGGACATGTGGGATTTCATGGCAACGAACAGGCTGATAAAACAGCAAAAGAAGCACTCCAGTTCAGAATGCAAAATACCAGAAACTGATATAAAACCTTTATTGAATCAGTATGTTAATAATAAATGGCAAATGGAGTGGAATGAATGTAAACTATATCAAATAAACCCATTATTGAATCAAGGTATACTTTTTATATAATTTTGAAACTCGATATGCTCAGGTTGTGTATACAAGATGTTGAATAGGTCATACAAGACTCACTCGTTCTTGTCTTTTAAAAGGTGAAGAGAGACCAGTCTGTGAAAGATGTGGGGACAATTTGAGTGTAAAACATATTTTAATTGAATGTCCAAGCTTAAACAATGATAGGCAACTTTTTATTCGGAAAATGTATTGATTGACATTTTCAAAAGAATTGTTCTGGGATGATTTAAAATTTTTGTCATACATTAATCTGAAAGACTCTATATAACTACCATTTTATTTTGCCACGTAGTAGTTATCTTGCTATGAATATAGCCAATGATGCTGGTAGGCATTAAATCATAACATTTTAACCCGAAATAATGTTGTTCTTAATTCACTTGTAAATATTAAGATGCATTTCTAGCCCTAAATGTTCACTATGAGTTTGTTTTATCTTATGTGTTGTAAATGTTGCTGTGCTACACTGTGTTTGCACCCTTGCTGGATTTACTAGTTTACAGACATATGATATGTACCCTTTAAGGACCTAAAATATATGACAAAACCAATTAATGAGAACAAGAAACATGGAACCAAGGAACCAATCAGAACAGGACACATGCAACATAGGGACCAATCACGCCTGACACGGGTTGTTCGTGACATGAAGGGCAAGGGACACATGGCAAAGGAGTCCAAAATTATGGCAAGAGTCCCAGGTGGAGTGCCCAGCAGGTGACTGTGAAAATGCCATTATATAGTCGTGGCATAAGTTTTGAGAATTACATAAATATTGGAAATTGGAAAAGTTGCTGCTTAGGTTTTTTAATAGCAATTTGCATATACTCCAGAATGTTATGAAGAGTGATCAGATGAATTGCATAGTCCTTCTTTGCCATGGAAATGAACTTAAACCTGAAAAAAACTTTCCACTGCATTTCATTGCTGTCATTAAACGACCTGCTGAGATCATTTCAGTAAACGTCTTGTTAACTCAGGTGAGAATGTTGACGAGCACAAGGCTGGAGATCATTATGTCAGGCTGATTGGGTTAGAATGACAGACTTCACATGTTAAAAAGAGGGTGATGCTTGAAATCATTCTTCTTTCATTGTTAACCATGATGACCTGCAAAGAAACGCGCGTGCAGTCATCATTGCGTTACATAAAAATGGCCTCACAGGCAAGGATATTGTGGCTACTAAGATGGCACCTAAATCAACAATTTATAGACTCGTCAAGAACTTCAAGGAAAGAGGTTCAATTCTTGTTAAGAAGGCTTCGGGTGTCCAAGAAAATCCAGCAAGCACCAGGATCGTCTCCAAAGAGGATTCAACTGCAGGATCGGAGTGCCACCAGTGCAGAGCTTGCTCAGGAATGGCAGCAGGCAGGTGTGAGCCATGATAACATAACTAGGTTAATAACAGCTGGAACTCACACACCTAAACGGGACAAAAACAGGAAAACCAAATATGGGCATAAGTAAAAGAGGAGAAACCCAAGACACAGGAAATACAGGTCATAAGTTATTCTGTTTTCATATAACAGCTGTATATTGCTGTAGATGTGGTGGAAATGTTTGTTTATTGTGGGTGAAAACATTTTAATTAAAATTTCTCTAATCTGATTTTGCCCTCTTACAGACCTCTCATAAAATAGACCCGTTATTTAAACTTGTTGACATTTCAATAATGACTGGCTTTTGAATAAGGTGTTTTTATTCAACTTCAAAAAGTAAAAGCACTTACAGAAACTAAAGCTGACGTCACGCCGCGTGAAAAGTTTCTGGGAAACTTTGTTTATCCGCCCAACGAAAGCAACTTTCATCATCGTTCTGAGAGAACTCCAATGCAATGCCTTGTTTCGTCTTATGTCTAAAAACCCCGCAGGTCGGAGAGATGAGTAACATGCTGGGTGATTTTTTTTTTTTTTTTTTTTTGTTGGATTGGATTGGTGCAATGCCAAGAAATTGCTGCGTTGCGTTCTGTGTCTCCAAATTAAACAACAACAAAAACACAATCTGAGCAGGTAGCCCACAACATCATAACTTCAACAGAAGTTATGGACATACAACTTATGAAACATGTCCAGCTTAATATTCATATTTATATGCACTAAACATACTACTTTAATGAGAGTAATAACATGTTTAAACTATGATTATCGTAGTAAAAATGTATATTATCACGGTTTACCTATAGTAAATGTGGTTGCATAATCGTAAGTGATGTTTTCATTACATTATTTTTTTTTATTTCGCGCCTATAGGCAACGTTTAGCACCACATAAATGATGTGCATGTCAAGGTATATCAGTGGACCTTTTAATGTTACCTATGTTCTGACAATGTTAAAATTGTTTTTAATATGTGACAGATTTTTACTCTAGTCTTAATCACTTAATTAAGATTAAGCAAAACAAAAAAACGAAGTTTCCCTTCACAATAGGCTTGTGGTAAGCAGTCACTTGCCTGAAAACGTTTTAATAACGTATAATATAAAACCGTGAGACAAGAAATAATATAATAATATATATTTGCAACAACTTATGTGCTGAATGCTGCACGCACGCGCAGTGTTGGTTTAGATAGTCCTACAATCGCTCGGCGAATGCACTGAGTAATGCCATACACCCTTAAAAGAGCACACTTTAAAGGGCTCTGTCTTTCAATGGGAGTAGGACACTTCGGTTTGGAATTCGCCCACTATTCACTGGCTGTAACCCTAGTAACTACGTCTCTATGGAAACGTCCACAACAAAACACTGCTGTAGTAACTGTGGTCAATACTCGTGTTACTTTCCATTATTTGAAGCGGTTCCTAAACACCGTTTTTAACAGTATTTATATCCCAGTCATAACGTCTGCCAGCTTTTTCACTAAAGCTCAAACAAAATGGTAAGTGCTTTTAAAAAGAAAACTAAATTATGGTCAGAAAAAATTGTTCGCTTTGCAATTTGCATTTTGGTTCAGGGTTTTGAACCGAGCACCTATTTGAACTGCTAAAGCCATCGCGGTAAAGTTTCCTGCAGTCGTGAACCAGTGCTGTCCTTGTAATAAAATGTTCTGGCCTTGTTATTTACTTAATATACAGGGTTGAAGTTGACGCGTGCTTGTCCTTCGTACAGGTAGACTAAATATTTTCCTGTTTAAAGAGGTTGCATAAATGCATTCAGACTGTAAATTGTAAACGCTATAAGAATGTTTCAATTTCTTAACATATATAAATACAACAATCATACTTTTAAATATAAAACCAAACGTCCAGTAGGTGGCGGCAAGTCACTGTCTTAGTGAGTGAATAAAAAAATCTATATTATCTATGCTATTTTGGGAAAATATGGTGGACAGTTTGCACAATCATTGACTCACCTGATTCGTTCAAAAACCGCTGTGTGTTGCTCTTAGATGCGAGACTGTTCCGAGGTGACTTTGCTATAACGTTAGCGGTCAATAATGTCTCTAAAATGTAGGCTTAAGTCATATAAACTTGTTGAATGAACTACTGCTGTGTAAAATGGTCCGTGATGCTGCGTTTAGATTCTGCTTACGTCATATGTTGTATTTGAATATTCATTCTTTTCTACCGCAGTATATTTTCTGCAGCATATTTTATGGCTTTTGAATAAAAAAAAAAACAACTGTTTAACTGCTAGAACTAACTGTTGTTACTATAGTTCTCCTCAAGGTTAGTAAAACCAGTCACATGGGGACTCATCGTTCATGAGAATTCAGTCATACAGCTTCTTACTAGTTGTTCTTAAGATCATAAAGGAGTCATTAATGTTTTTCAGCCTCAAAGCGCCACGTCTTCATGTGGAAAGCAGTCGGGCAGCAGTGCTTTCACTCGGCGCTTATCGCACACGAGCCCTTACCTCTCATGTGGACGAGACCCTCTTTGGGACACCAAATCAGGTAGAAATGCGTCTACTGAATAAACAATGGATATTGTCTTGGACACAGAATGAAAATAAACAGGCAGACTGAAACGTCTTTTGTCTCAGCATTCTGCTGGTGATATGAAAGACGACGCAGAAGGCGAAGCGTGAGACTGAGGACGCGCTCTGCTCCTGCACCGAAGAGCCACATTTAGAGACCGTGCGCATCATCACTAAAGACCTCATCAGGGATCTCAGGCAAGAAGAAGCAAAGGGTTTTTGCAAAGTTGTTACATGCAGTTGTCCTTACTCGGGTATTTGCATTACCTGTTCAGACACCTGTTCAAAACATAGTTTTTTAAAATTGGTAACAAATTAGAAAAGTACGTTATTGTATGTTTTAGTTATCATTTTTATTATTGTAATATAGCCTGCCTTGAAGAAGTCTAGTTATATGTTTGTCAGCATACACAGCAATGAAAACACTCTTCAATGAGGAAGAATAAAAATCATGGCACAAGCATAGATGTATGCTCTCACACCAATCACCAGCTCCAACCTTGATCAAACTCGCCTACCTGTAACTTTCCAAAGATTCTGAAGACCTTGAATAGCTTGCCCAGGTGTGTTTGATTAGGATTGAGACTAAATTGTGGACCTAAAGGGTCAGAGTTTAGAACATCAGCTCTAAAGTCTTAAACTCATCTTAAACACTTCCGTCCAAGTGGTTTTGCACTGAGATAAGAGATATGTCAGAGTTGGGAATGAGAGTCAACTTAAAAACTCAAACACCCCTGTTTAATATTACTTGGTATTGGTGTCAACTGATTCAGTTATTAAAACAATATTGAGCAGTGTTCAGGAACGTGGAATATATATGTGGCCAATATTTTTGACATGCGATTTGCATCAGATGAGTTTTTGATGTCAGTTTGATTTGCACATTTGACCTTTTTATATTAAATGTCAAACTGATGTCTTTTTGTTAACATAAGTTGCCTACTGGCAGGTAAGTGAAAAATTGTATCTATGTCTGTCATGTTTTGAGTTGTCACTATTTGATCTATTTTTAAGTTCATTGTTTGATTGTTCAACCTAGAATCCCAAAAGAGGACCCATCTGGGCAATCTGTCATCCTGTCTTTGGCTGAATTCAGGCGAATCAAGGTAGAGTCTCATGTTCCTAGTGTGGAGGAGAAGGCAGCTGCACTCCAGACCCAACGCCAAGCCCGTGAAGAAGCAATGGTGAGTCATCATATGCTTAAACCCCAAATGAATGCGAGTGGTTTTAATGTTGTGGCTAAACCGTATTTAAAATATGGTATTTTAAAATATATTGTGTTCAACAGTTATTAAAAATATTCCTACCACAGTTTGCTATCGGGAAATACTCCATTCAGAATTGGTCTTACAGATCATTTTGTCATGAGGTGCTTTGCTTTATTTTAATTCCTCCATCTATTTCCAAGTAAGTGGTCAATTCTCCAAATGGATCACATTTAACACATGTAATCATTCTTTATAAATGTGACCTCATGCTTCATTTAATTTGTAACGTTATTCCTTTTTAACATTATTTCATTTGTTTAAAAACACAAAATCGTTATTACATGTCATTTAAGGGGCTAGAACAACCAAGATCTTTTTTTATTTTTATTTTTACAATTTCTAGAATTATTTGTTAATACATAGTTATGTTTTTATTAAAGTTCAGGTGGAGCTCATTTAGATAATCAACTTAATTAGCACAATATAAAACTTAATTTTTATTTTTTTAGCTAAAAATGAAAAGTAAATGGACACTATATATATTAAATAGAACAAATAAACAAATTGCAAACAATAGCACAAAAAAACAAAAATAAGTGAAATGATTAAAAATAAAACTACACATTTTTTCATCTAAAGTATTGGGGGTTTTTGTGGTCGGTCTAACAGTAGTATTTGGGTCAAATAATGAATACTGGGTAGTTTTCATTCTATGAACAAATACAGATTAATTCTTACAATTAAAGTTAGTCTTTCAAAAGCTGAGTGATTTGCCTTATGTTGTTTTTAAACTTTTCCCCTGACTTCTTTGCTTAGTTTATTCTCTTTCGCTTTTATTCTTTTGCACTGACTTGGACATGACCCTGACATCATAAACATATGTATTAAACTGAATGGGAAGAAATGTGTATGCGAAGTTCGATTACGGTAACGTTTTGAAAGAGTTACTGTGGATTAAAATTGAATTTGCCTATTATGTGTTATGAAAAGGATACCAAAAACTGTCTGTGTGTATGGCCCTAACGTTTTTCATCAAGCATGGCTGTTTTCTTCAAGATAAGTACATCTAGTTGTTGTCAGGATGCTGCAGAGCAGAGAAAAGCACAGATGCGTCAGGCGGACCTGTCTCGGCAAAAGAATCAGAACCTTAGTGAGCTTGAAGCAGAGGCAAGGGACCGGGCTCAATACCTGTTGGAACGGGCGAACGCCCTAAGAATGGAACAAGAGGACGAAGTCAAGAAGCTTAATGAGGTATATAGGACCGCAATCAAAAGGCAAACCATAGCTGTGTCTTATTTGAAGGCTGTGACTTCTAAAAAGTTGCATTTGTTGGCCACACGCATCGAGACTGTCAAGTCATGTTTATGAACCCTTTCAATGACCTATAAGACCAATAAATGCGACCTCTGAAGTACACAGCCTTGGAATTGAGATGCAGTGTACGACCCACTTAACACTGTAACGTTGCCTTTGTACTCTTGCAGTTAATTCAGCAAGTGCAGTGCCATGTTGTCCGAGATGCACAAATTCAGGAGAAGAAACAGAACCGTGCAGAGTGGCAGGAGGAGGAGAAAAGACTGGATGCCATGATGGAAGTGGGCGTCGCCGGGCCTTAGAAACCCAGGAACAAATTGAACAGCTACAAAAGCAGCAAAGGATTGAGTACGGATGTCCACTATCTGTATTCTGTATACTCTAAATATAATGCTCTATTCTCTGTGGTTGATGGGTGGGTGTTTTTAAAGTGGGAAGATGTGTATCCTGGATCAGATCCAGATGCGTCTGGAGGAGAAAATGCTACAGGAGGAGTTGAAGGAACAGGAGGGTCAGCAATTGCTGGAAAACATGGAGAGGATGCAGATGGAGGAGCTCAAGGTTAATGCAATAAATATCTAGATCAGCTGAAATGATAATGTCTACAAACTCGCATAGATGAGTATGAGTTCATCTTTGTGTGGAATTTATTGCAGGCCATTGAAAGAAAGCAGGAGGAGCAGAAGAATTTGCTTCAAGAGATTCAGAAGATAAATGAGGAGAATTTGCTCGCTAAAGAGCAGAAAAATGAAGAGGAGAGATTAGCAGATCTGCGAGCTGTAGAGTATACACGTAAGAAATTGGTAAGAAAAGTCTTTAAATGTTTTTCCCCTATATTGCTTCTTTCATCAACTGCAACTTTTTTATTATAAATTTCTTTAAAAAACAAACAACATACTGTTCTATGTATAAAATATGAAATAAAGATAACAAACATGGAAAAAATAAATTTGGAACACAAAGCAAACACGTTTTACACTCGAATGTATAATTTGTGTGTGAGGTTGTTGAGTGTCCATATCGGGAATATAATTACACTGTGTGTGTGTATATATAGTAATCCAGTAGCAAACTGTGGTTTTCACCTAACGTGGTGTTTTGACTTGTGGTGGAGTAAACCTACTGACTTCACTGTAAAAAATCAAAACAAACAAAAACAAAAGAGTTTACTCAACCCACTGTCTTTCTAAGACAACTTACAAGACTGAGATTTCCAGAAAATGGACATGAGTGGTTTTACATCACAGTACAACAAAAACTAAGAAAAACAACAAGTTTAAATGAAATTAGCAGTAACTGCATAATTTATTAATGCTGCAATGCATGCTGGGAACTCAAAGCTTGAACATTTCAAAATGAAATTCTTTTAGACAACTGTGTTTGTGGGGGTAATGTTGTTGGTCTGACAAGGGTTTTTGTGTAGTTTAAAGAAAATTTTTTTTTTTTTTTTTTCTCATTTGAAGTTTCAGAAGGGTGCTGACAAATGTCCTGTACGAGACTTTCTACCAACGTAAACTCCACAGTCAAGCTCCACAGCAGACTCGAAGCAGCATCGCTAGAATAGAAAGAAATTTCTTAAAATACATGATCATATTTTTAGTAAACATACAAAGTCACAATCAGTGTACCATTTTTAAAAAGTGGTTTTGCTATGGTTAGAGCAGCAGCAAGTGTGTAAGGCCGCAACCAGGTACATTGTACACAAATTAAAGAAATAGTTCGCACAAAAAAAATGAAAATTACGACAGGTGTATATGACTGTCTTTTTATACAAACTTTTTTTTTTTTTTTTTTTTAATCATGGCTCTTCCAAGCTTGATAAACGTAAAGAAGAGGGTGGAAAAAAATAGGGGTTTTCATCAAGTTTAAGATTTTCTATCAAATTAGAGAATTAAAGGCATTCTTTGAAGTAAGAACACACAGGGGTTGAGCAATGAAACAGAAACCACAATAATTCACTAGTGTGGTGTAGTGTCTCCTTTTGTGGCCAATACAGCATCAGTTCATCTTGGGAATGACAGATACTGATCTACCCCCATGCTCCACTCTGGGCTTCTCCACACTGTGGGGCTTCACCCTGGCACTGTTGAAACTGGCATTTGTTACTGGCACGAGTTACAAAAGGTTTGGCAATAGCAGCCCAGCCCTGTATACTGACCCTGTGGAGCTCCCGATGGACAGTTTTGGTGGAAACGAGAGTTGAGGTGCACATTTAATTGTGATAACAGTGAGTTGGGCAGCTGTGGTTTTGTTTTTGGTTTTTTTTGATCCAATCTGGATTAGCACCGGACATCCGTTTGTGACCGCTTCCTCTGAAGTCCAAAGTCACTTGTTGGATGTGGTTCATCCTTCTTGGTGGTATGCTGACATTACCCTACATACTGTGGCTGTTGATACATCAGAAAGACTTGCTGTCTGGGTCACAGATGCGCCAGCAAGACGTGCACCAACAATTTGCCCTCTGATATGTCACCCATAATGTTGTGTGCATTGCATTATTTTAAGCAAAACTGTGCTATTACTCTGCACATTTCACCAGTAAGAGCAGAGTGTAACAGTTTGATTAGCAATCAATAAAGATTGGCCACCAGGCTGCTGACATTTAGCCATGAAACCTCCAATTTTAAATTGACCAGTGTTTCAGTTTCAACTACATAAAAAGAACCAGTATGCAAATCTTCCCAAAAGGCAAATTTACAACCAAAAAATTGATTTGTAGTTTCAATTTGATCAATACAAAAGGAACAGCTGTTAGCAATAAAACCAAATTGTCATCAAAATTTTTTAATAGGACATACTCCATAGACTTCCTTTACTTTTGTTGTCACTGGAAAAATGTTAACTTAACTTCGTCTTTAGAGAAATATTGGAATATAAAATTTGTATTTGAAGAAAAGGGGGTATAAAAGGGGTACTTTAACAAAAACATACCTAATTACAGTGTTGGATAAAGAAATTTTAGTAATTAAATTCACCAAAAGCTGAGAAATATGAGGTGTTACATTTATTTTGAGCTAAATTACAAGACATTTGCTTCCTGTCATTTGCTTGCTATGCACATAAAATGGATAGAAATGCAGCTAGTGATGTTAGGTCTTAAGAGAAAGAGTCTTAACTGAGAAAGAGCAGCTCTTATAGTTAAAGTGGCAGCTAAATTACTTTAATAGATTTAATCGACTGTGAAGAATATGCCCTGTTTTTATGCATTTGGTTACCTTATACAAAATAACTTTTTTTTCCATTTATTTGATGAACTCCAGGAACGTGAGGCAGAATATGAAGCTGAGCAGATACGAATCAAGAAAGACAAAGAGAAAGAAGTGGCACGACTGAGAGCTCTTCAAGAAAGGGACAGAGACCATAAAGCTGAGCAGGTAAAATCTTACATCCTTCATTAAAAAAGCTTATAATAAAAAGTATCCTCTTGTATGCCCATGATGGTGTAATACAGTAACACGACAAATTTAATAAAGCATGAAGCTTCTTTGTTGGCTGATCATGTTGGGGGCAGAGAAATTTGTATTCTGGATTCAAATAAATGAGTTT
Organism: Puntigrus tetrazona; assembly: GCF_018831695.1. Taxonomy (NCBI): domain Eukaryota; kingdom Metazoa; phylum Chordata; class Actinopteri; order Cypriniformes; family Cyprinidae; genus Puntigrus; species Puntigrus tetrazona. The sequence continues at coordinate 334,000 of NW_025048328.1, read as the reverse complement.
TTTCTTTCAACTGTCAGGATGAGATCAGGGCACGGAGGAACCAAGAAGCGGCTGCAAGGGAATGGAGAAGAAAAGAAAAAGAACAGACTCGGAGAAAGCTGGAAGTGGAAGAGAAGCTGAAGGCTGCTCGTCTGGAGCAGGTCACTCACAAGGAGCACATGCTGTCCATTGAAGCTGGGCGAGAGAGAGCAGAGTTCGAGAGGGTCCTAAGGTACAAACGCCATCACAATATTAGCACGGCCATAGTCTGTGTCAGTAAAAAAGAAACACATGGACATAAACCTAACAATGCTGTTTTCATTCTGTTATCTCTTTAAAAAAGTTGCACTTGGGGGTTTTTTGTCACAAAGAGTAGAACAAAGGAAAAAGTTTAGACTAATAAAGAAAAGGGGCTAAGAAGTGCACTATATTAATTAGTGCTGTCAAGCGATTAGTCACAATCAAAATACGTTTTTGTTGACAATGTATATTTATTATTTATTATGTGTGTGTGTGTGTGTGTATATATATATATATATATATATATATATATATATATATATATATACACACACACACACATTGTATATATATTTCAGAAAAAATGTATGGTTATATATTAAATATTCATATTCTAAATATAATGTTTATTTTCTAAATATCTGCTGTCAGATATCTACATGTCAATTATCAATTATGAATTCAGTTATCAATTATGCTGTTTGTCAGACCCACATGGGTCTGTCATTTTTACAAATTATTAAGCAATCTAAAGGACACTTTAAGTGTCTAAGTATCGTAATTCCACCTCTTCTTCACTTCACGTGAGCTTCAAGGCATATCTCCTCAAGATTGAGAGTCAAGAGTCACAATGAAAAACTTGTTGAGGCAACACGTTAGAGACATTTGAGTAGGCCTGTTTTGTTAAAAAAATCGATAGCTGTAATACTTCTGTGCATAAGGAAGCCATTGAGCCACAAAAGAAAATTTGCGCGTAGATTAGGCTATTTTCCACTTATTAGACAGCCTAATCAACATTTTTTTGTATTTATAGCTCCTGAACCTTTTAAAGTGAAGATTTTTGTAACCACAGTTGTTAGCTTTGATTTGCGACCGCAGACTTTGCTTGCATACAGATTAATTTCCACTTAGTACCAGCCTTGGACAGCCTAGTAAGCTTATGGTTTTATTTTATTTTGCATCACTCACAGCTTTAATGTTTAAAATGGTTTTGAAAGATGTATGTAACCACAATCCGCTTTGATTAACTCGCAAAACCTAGTCTGCTGGCAGCAGCAAAGTCTCTGTCCGGAACTTTCTTATCAACCATCGACAGCATACTCCTCTATCTCCCTGCTCCCAAGTCATAAATCTTGTATCTGCGATAAAACATGACTGTTCAGTGCTTTGATACAATCTGTATTGTTAAAAGCTCTATATAAATAAAAGTGACTGGTTGATTGAAATAATGCGTATATGATGTAATTGTATTAATAAATTAAAATGAGTTCCCTTAAACTAAAAAAGAAAGAGCATAATGAACAAAGATAGCATTAATGATTGCATGCTGTATACTGCTTTTCCAGGGCACAGCAGGAGCTCATTGAGAAAGAACGAGAAAAAGAGGAGCAACAGCATCAAAAAATCCAAAGGCACGCCGAAGCAGTGAGGCAGCAGGTACGGGAGAGAGAGGTGCAGGCCGTCACCCAGCGCAGAGAGCTGTTCCGAGAGGGTGAGCGGCTGGAAGAAGAGGCACGCAACCGCAGAGCACGCCTGGACGAGATTAAAGAAAAGAAGCTGAGGGAACTCAAGTATGTTCTTACATTTATATATACATATTTTAAAATACATGAATTTCATTACAGTAGCTGCAAGAAATTCCATTGCATTCGGGGCTGTTTGCAATGGGCTTGCAAGTAATAACATTTCAAATAGCCAGAATACCTTTTAATGTCAAAATGGGTCATAATGTTTTAACCACTGCTTGAACTGCTTCGTGTAAAGAAGTTACATTTAGTATTTCAATCTGTGATTTCCAGCATGCTTTCCAAGATAAACAGAAAGCATGTGCTAGAAAAGAAGAGTGTGCTTTTTAATTCCAAAGACATTTAATATTGTGGGAGGGTGGAAAAAGAAACTTTTGGATAGTTGATAGGTGCATTGCTCACTCATACCCAGAGAGAGGTTTTTACTGCGGTCATGCAACGGTCACGTCAATCTTATAATCTTGAACACTTTTTTTTGCTTTTGACCGCAGGGCAGCTGGGCTCTCAGACAAGTACTACAAGGAAGTGGAGCGTAAGGTTCAACACCTTCCAGCTCTACTAAACTGAGAAATGGAAGAGATCGACATAAAGTACGTTTGTTGTCTGGCTTGACCCATGAACTCCCCACGTATATTTTGCCAGTGGATTTCTGGAAAAGATTGCATCAACATTTTAAAAGGATAAACAAAATACAAGTCAAGGCATGTATGGTTTGTGGTCTGTGGCTGACATAATAACTACTGTAACTCCAAGTATGCCAAAAGTGCACTGCTAAATCTTCTGACGAGATTGAAGGACAAACTAAAATAATTAAATACTTCTGTAATCAAATATGAGCTGTTTTGTAATATAAAAGAACGGATGACAGGTGCTTTAATCATCACATAATCAATGACCCTCTCAAGTTTTCCATGGTCACATGACATCAAATGAACGCTTACATGGCTCCTATAGTACAGGTAAAATACTAATCACTACATGCTTTAGTAGGCAGTTATTTTTCATTAAAGACATACTTTTAAGTAGACTTCAAATGCAAATGTAATACAATTAAACACTATTCTTTTGAACAGTGTAAATTAGTTCTAAGAGGTTCCTATTGTACTATGTATAATACCTTCTAGTTGCATTCCCACAGAAAAGGTTTATGAAAGCCTCGGATCACAAATGTAACTGCTGTACCTTTTAATGTACTTTCCTTTTATGGGGCCTTTAGTTAAATTGAGATAAAAATGGGTACAGCATGACATAATACATAAGTCATTATATACAGTAAATGAACAACAACCCTGACTGTAAACCTGACTGTCTGAATAGCAAAGACAAATGTTTTAACTGGGTTTTTCAATATATCAACCTGTCTGTATCACAAATGAATCCAGGCAGAGGTGGAGGGCGAAATCAAACATGAGTTGTAATCGAATAAAAGATGAACAACATGGAACACACAAGAACATGGAAAGATATAAAACTGGTAAAAGAGTCTCTTCTAATGACTAGTGAAACAGAAGATGTGTGTAAGCTGGGTAATAACTGAAATATTATCATGAAACACTGTTGACCCATCCCTCATACCTTAAACCACCCTAAACCTACCCATACCACCTAATCTTACCTGTATTTAACCTCGATAGCAGTAAGTGTTTTGTAATACAATATGAACACGGAGTAGTCAAGGCCACTTAATATGAAGTGGGACCATTGCAATTCTGTGTGTGTGTAAGTCTTGCTGTCTCTTCTTTAAACCCTACAGATAGTCACACCTACTGTTAAGCATTTTATACGAAATGCATTACAAAAATTTTTAATTTGAGCTCTATCTTCATATCTATCTTTAAATTAAAATGTGAATACTCACCACCCTGGGTCATATTACCATGAACAATAAAATTAAATGTGGTGACCATCGCATGTACCCTTTACTGACTTGTGAAAATGTCCTTTGTGGAAGTATTAAGGTGTTATTTTTTTTGGTGTTATTCCAGGTGTGGAAGTACAATACGGAAACTCATTGACTCATTTGTGGTTGAGAGAGTACTCTCTCCCAAGTGAGCAGGTGAGAGAGAGACATTTTGAAGGAATTTTCGTGATGGTAAATTCAAGGGTTGAGGGAGGTCTTACTCCAGTAGTATTAGTCTGGCTCTTTGTGACCAAGAGTCACAGATGTATATGTTGTGGCCTGTCCATGAGTCACTCCACATGGGCAGCAAAAAGAAGATTTAGCAGATGAGCAGGGCAGATCTGTGCATGTACTCTTTAAAGTCAAGAAAGTGTCATGTCTCTCAGCGTGCGCTTGATCAATGAGAAAGGCTGATTTTCAACTTTGAAATTGGAGGTTGGAAATATTGGGGGTACTTTGAGTAAATTACAAACACACATGGGAGACACAATGTAGGTGGAATTAACTCAAATTTACTCAAAAAGCATGCATAAAACAAAGTACAATGCAAGAGACACAATAAGACAGTTAAAATCATACAGACGTTTATTTGTACTGTAATGTAAAAAGCTCATCTTTTTAACATTTGTTGATTGCCACCATTCTTAAGGTTAGCGTGTCTAGTTTTAAGGCTCTGCTCTGCACATTTTGCACAACCCAATTCAGGGCTGTATCCGCTATGGTTTCGGATGACATTTAAAATGGCTACCCCCCCCCAAAAAGTGTCTTAATCAAGGGCATAGGGGGCGATTTTTGATACAGATGAGTGGAATCAGGTGTGATAGACAAGGTTTAAAAAACCTCTTTCAACCTCCTTGAATCATTTACAACATCCTGACTAGGCAATGTACTGTTTGGTTTGGCAGGACAAGTTAGGACAAGTCCTTTAGCACAGCTGAGAAATACAAAATATCTTCCACATGTCTGAAAAGGTCTTGCACAGATCAATGCTGACTAATTTCCTGGCATAAATTCTGCAGCATTCTGCTGGGGAGCACCAGGATGAACAAAAACCTCTAACCACAGGATTCTGAATAAACGTAACATTTTGAATGATCGTATAACTTCCCACACAGTAGTCACACACAGAACCAGGACACTTTCTGTAACATTGGATTTTTTTTTTTTTCTTCTGATGCTGCTAACCATTATGTGTAAAAAGTGGAAGAAAAATTCCTTTCTGTTCCACTTATGTTATTGATTGTCTTAGAATTTGGGCCTGGAGGAAATTGTACATGACCAAAGGCAATATAGGACTTTATCTCAAGGTAAAGGAAAATAGCTGCCCAGATGGTACGTCTGCAAGCATCTGCTGTCTAAAAACATCTTCAGGTCTAAAAGGAAACGTCCCATAGATGTATTGCAGATGAGCAAACACCTAAATATAAAACGATAAATGATATTCAGGGTCATTTGTACTTTATATCTAGGGACGAAGGGGCCACAAGAATTATATATGATATGATATGAAGTGCTTTCAAGTTTCTGTCCTGTATGCTGTTATGCATTTTTAACCTTGAGTAACACTAAGTGCTAAAAAAACAACAACCTCACACTCTGTTGCAAATTCTGTTTCTGTGATTGTTTGAGAGTAGACTCTTTCAAAGACTTTATTGGGTTTGTTTCAAATTGGCAACAGCAATGCGTTTTACTACAGGAATGTGTTTTACTATGTGATTTATATTTAAATAGTGTACTTTTTGTATTGTATTAGATTTTATTTAGTTTATATAGCTTGCACTCGATCACAGCTCTCTTTACTTTCATGAAAAACATACATTCAGTAAACTTTTTTTATTATTATGCATACAAACAGAGGTGTCATTAAAAGCACAACACTTTGTATACAATATTTAAAATATATCAACAATGTAGCAATGGCACCAGAACATTTACAGAAAAAAATAATTAAAACAGAGAATTTATTAGACAGAAATATTTTTACATCAGTTTAACTACAAATTAAAATCATTACATATTTAAGTAGTTTTTCTTGCTTGCTTTTTCTATTGAGGATGAATAGTATGAGGATACATTTTTAATTCTTTCAAAAATAAAAAAAAGATTATGTAAAGATTTCTAAGCAAATGAATTTTTGCAGGATCTTCTCCTACATCTTAACCATGTAACTTTATCACACGCCTACAAATTGTATGCCTTTAACTTCTAACTATTTAATATAAAATTTAAAACCCCATTCATAAGACGATTTTTCAACATTTTCCATAGCACATGGCATTATCCTTACAATAATATCCACGTCCCTACCTCATATCCACTATCCTCTGCAAACAGGGATAGACATTTTAAGTAAATATCCAAGAGATGGCGCTGAAGATTTGACACTATTGAAAAACGTGCGCTCCTTAAACGTGTCCCCCGAAACATAAACTGCGAATCGATCGGTGGTTCCTATGAGCTCTGAGGAAAAGTGCTTTATAAACATGTCAGCGTATTCAAGATTGCATTGAAGGTGCATTTTTATTTTCTGTAGAGTATGAATGCACACTCAAATATCGCGTGAGCACACAGGTGAACTCGCATCGCCCTGCGTCCTGCTTTCCTGCTGGTTTGTGCGTTGTCCTCTTTTTTAGCTTAGCGCAATTTTTGCTAGCTGTGTGTTATTTGTTTCCCGGCGTAGCTATCGACCTACAAACCACTGGTCGGACAGCGATGGATTCCCTGAACTTTGAGTCCGAGATGGAAGCGGATGGACAGGGCAGTTATTCGCTGTTTCCGGCGCTGGACAGCATGAGCAGCCTGACTGGAGCCGCCGAGAGTCTAGATGCGTGAGTTTGTTGGGCAGAGGATAAAAACCTAATCATGAAAAAATAACTTTCACTTCTTTAGTATAGGCGCCAGGAAAGCTGAAAACATCCAAAAGGAAAGTCCCTTGGTGTTTTTGGCCACGTTCTACCATTACACGTATTACAGTCCCATAAAACGTAACTTTCTGTGGTAAAATAATGAAATAGAAAAATATCACGGTGGTGCCACTGCAGATATGAATTTATCACACAAAGATAGCTGATTAGCTTTTTTGTTAATACCCGTCACAAAAATGTAGAAATCAGTCGGTGGTACGGTTATATCACCGAATAATTGCATTTGAGTGGAATATCATCAATATCAAACAAAAATAGTTAGCTTTCCCCATACATCATGTACAAGTTAAAGGCTGGGAATACTCAGAAATAATGCACTTTTATGTATTTATATTTTGCAGTCACACATTTGTAATGGTTTTGTGAAGTAAATGTAAATCTAATGTCAAAATACCACAGCAAAAAATGATATTCACATTATAATCAGTGATTGACACGTGCTGTAGTACGTCAGCACATTAAAATCAGTGTAATTCTTTTAAAGAATGCCAAAAAGATTATTAAAACAGAGAATCTGCACAAAACCTTAAATTGTCAACACAGTCACTTTCAAGTTGTTTTAAAGCCTATATTAGTTTTCTTCATTACAAGTGCACATTTAATAGAATTAAATGCACTTCTGTTTTTTCACAAGTGGCGTAATCGTTGAACTGTATGATTGCACATTTATATAATATATATATATATATATATATATATATATATTATATATATATATATACTGCTGCTTTTTTCAGCGAGACCCCCAGTGAGGTAGCAGCAGAAAACCGGAATCTCACTTGGCTCGATGCTGCTCAGGTGAAGAGCTCCCTCAAAATAACGCTGTTGTTATATCGCATGCATTTTTTGTGATCAGATCAATGACTTTTCTGATTGTTTAAGATTGTTCTTGAAGAAGCTGGGCGGCCCATGCACATCAAAGAGATCAAGCAGCGGATCATTGATCGCGGACTGGTGCAGTCAAAGTAACAAAATAATCTAAATTTTCCTTCGGTTTATATTTCGAAATGACAACGGCGTGCAACAAATGTTTAAAAAATCGCTGTTATTTCCCATGATTATTCCGCAAGTGCGCAAGTCGAGCCTCGAGGCGGTCATGTATCGAGAGGTGAGCCTCGAAGTCTGGCCCGGTGTTGTTCACGATGCCGTCGTGCCGTTACCCGTCGGTCATATTTACCCATGTTTTCCATTCAGTACCAGCAATGTGTTTCATTTAAGCGCATGATTTCATTTGTATTTGTCTCTCATGTTTCTGTATAAAGTTTTATAGTTTCTAATATAGGAAAAGTCAGAGTAGTTCTCGCTGAGAGTCTCACGTGAGAAGCAGCCTGCAGCATTTGCTTTGGTTTTACGGTGTGTTACAGACACAGAAAGGAGCAGACGCTTCAAGAGGATTGAAAGCAGAAATGGAGTTTTTGCCCTGTTGGTAAGTCCGATAAGCGCATGTCAGTTAGCTGCCAGTGTTTAGAAACAGTTTTTATTATTAGGCAAAAGAAACCTAACTGTGTTGTTATTGTGTACTTCTTTTTTTTTTTTTTTTTTTTTTTTTCTATACAACTTTTCAGTCATCATTTATCTTTTCTCTTATTTACGCTTCAGCATCAAAGCATCAAACAACAACAAACATCATAGATCTCTAATTACGTTTATGTCATCAACTTTGGTCAACTCCGTGGTCAAGTGTAGCCGGCTGCCACAACACGCGTTTTCATAAGAGCATCAGCCCACACACCAATAGCTAACTAATGGCTGACGATTGACCACGAAACAAACAGCTACAACAGCCTTAACCACTGACCTCAAAATGCCGCGTCTACTTTTAAATAGTTCTGCAGCAATCGACGCCGAAGAGATGATTTATACACGTTTTGACGCTCGTAACTCGCATATGCAGACCGATGAAGAGAGATTAGAATGCATTGCATGGCGCCTGCCCGTCGATCTTCTCGAGGCTCCGTGCTCAACCGTAACCCCACAACTTCACTTGTTACCTGAATCCAGGCCTAAAGTCAGGAAGGTCCTCGGTAAGAACCAAAAATGAGAAGTACCGCTGAAGTACGTGCGCCTGCAAAGCTACCGCTAAGTGATATCGTAAAGTGCTCTTTTTAGCTTTTGTATCAAAGATGTAGTTAAAGTATGAATTACTTGCATGTCTATTTTGTACATTATCATAAGCGCCTCCTGTTTTTTTTCCATTATTTTGATAGGAAAAATGCAGCACTGTATGATGAGATTGTTTATCCAAAGAGAAGTTCGCTCGGGCAAAAAGAAGAAAAGGAAAATATCCACTTTAAGCAGGTTTATTACAAATTGTTTGATTGACAAATAACTTGTGATTGCTGTACTAAAAAGTTCAGTTTTGTATTTGATATCTTTTCAAGATTTCCACACTTTCATATTTTTTTCAAAAGAAATAACACATTTATTCTTACAGGATGTATTAACGTTAATATAAAGTGATATATTTACAGTATTATCTGTACAATAGACAACTCATTTTACAGAAATGCACTCATCCAGAAAAAGTACGTGGTTCTCAGAAAATTCTAAAACTATATAATTGTTTCAAACTATGTAGTTATAATGTTTCTCAGTATCAAAACAGCATGTTAGAATAATTTTTGAATGCTATAGTAATCAACTCACATTAAAAGTTCGATGTTTCATTTAAAACACACCGCCTGGCTTTAACGCCGTTTCAGACGGTCCTGTAAGCCTGTGTTACGAACCTTCAGAAGTAACATCACCATGATAACACGGTTCGCTTTTAAAGCGGTAGGGGAGTTGCACGCAACAAGTCAACACGGCAAGACGGCACACGCCAGATGAGACGAGTGGCCGGAGAATCATACTAACAAATCACTCTGTAATTTGAGATAGCGCCATTTGCCACGCGCCGTTCGCAGAATTACACTTAAAAATCCTTCACGCAATAGCATACATGTCTAGAAGTTCAGATCTTTGTTTTAAACTCCCATCTAAACATCATTGTCAAAGACCAGTAGTTGTTTTAATGCTACTCGCGTTATTTGATCTCACACAATTACATTATTGTGAATATCTTTAATAAATAACTGCTTTCGTTTAACATTTTAAATGTATTTATATAATGTTTTCGGGGAGCAATTCAGCAAAATAAAATAGTAGTGTCAGCAGCACGTTCAAAATCTTGACTGGCAGTGCGTATATATCGCGAGTAATACTTTGGGTCATTCATTGAAAAACAAAATGACCTTCGCATCGTTTCTCCTACAGCCTTCAGCCCGGGAGAAATGGTTTTTCTTCACTCACCATTCGTTCGACCAGGCAGTGAGTAACAGCTTGTATTACCGTAACCCCGAACACAAACTAAAACACCTTGTCATGAAACCACAAAGGCAATTAAAAGCCGCCTAAAATCAACATGTTCAATTATGCAGATTGTGCATTTACTTCATTTACGTCGACTCCGCCACAGTAGAGACTAGCTGCAGTGATTATCACAGAGCTAAACTCACTAAACAGACTAGCAGGCAAAATTATAAAACTGCAGCTTCACATGCCATGGGTTTTCATTTTTGGTATGTTCTGCAAACAGTTATTTCACATTATTCAAATATTTTGGTTCTGCACTTCTTATACACAGAGCAATAATGATCAGCAGACAATATCTGGCCAGGTATCACACAGGTGTTCGCCAACAAATGCCGCTGCCAGGCTGTTCACACTGTCTACGCTGCAAGTCACGCTTGAGCTTTGTTTTACTCTACTTCAGTTACAGTTGCCTACCGCACAGACGCAACCGAATGCCAGAGATCACCAACAGATGAACGCGGCAGTTGCTGTGGTCAGACATTACAACAGTGCTGGGCATGACCAAAGGTTGAAGATCGAATATTGCAGCCTGCGGTGACCATTACGCCGTACACATTGGCTCAAATATCGTTCATAATATCAACTGTTCTCAAATATGAAATAGTATTCTTTGAATACAAGACGCCAACTTCAGCTTGGTCGACACTCCTCGTATTTTACCAATAAATACTGTGTTCAAACGTATGTTCGCTTCAGCACTAATCGCTCGATTTTTGGTATAATAGCTGTTGCTTACATTATATATATATATATATATATATATATATATATTAGCGTTACATATATATATATATATATAGCGCTTTGAGTACAATACAGATTGATTCAAAGCAGCTTATTAACACAAAATGTATTGTTGTAATGTTCATGTTACCAGATGCATCTTCATGAAGAAGCGTCATTATTCAGATAATAGTTTCAGTTAAGTTCAGAAATCATTCGATTCTACAGTACTGTAGACTTGTGCTTGATACTTGTTTAGTATTTTGAAGAAAGAACATGTAGTATTAAAAGGCAAGTGATGAATGTTTACACCATTACTTGTAGGCAGCCAGATTCATAAAGGTTATCTTGTTGATATATGCCTGTAGAAACATGAGAATATTGTATATTATACATATTGAAGTCGAAAGATTTTCTTGGGACTTCTGATTAGTGTTATTTATTCGCGTATTTCATCGTCGCTGATTAAAGAAGGAAAAATTATCAACATTTGCTTCACATGAAATTTTAAAAGAAAATAAGTGTCACATTATACATTCTAAGATGCCCAATGAAGGGATCTAAGATTCCATTTCATATATCATCAATAATTCCTGATTTATTTTGCCGCTTGAATTTAACATTGGCAATAGTTAGGAAGACAACAGATTTTACCAACAGACTACGATGCTGCCAGTTCCTTCGACCGCAAAATTGCCGTTTGATCAACCTCTGTTAAATAGTGAATAAATATTTATCCATGATGTATAATTTAGCTAATTCACTACGTTCAAACACATTAGCAAAATTGTGTCTGGGAGCTGGGAAGCTTTTTGAAAACAGATGATAGCGCCAGCACTCCAGATTAAATGCAGTTAAAATCAATTAATTTGATTGATTTTAATAAGGAAGTGAATAAAGAGAGCGTGTTTTCTTTACAGGTGCTGCAGCAGCTCGAATATCTTCGCCCCGCTTGAGCTCAGCAGTCGCGATTTCGTGCTCCAATTTCGGGACGACTGATACAGCCAAATTACATGATGACTAAGCTTAAGTTTCAACAGATTTCTCGCCAGCAACATCACGCTGGATGTCGCCAGAGAATATATTTAATCAAAGCTCAATTTTTATGTCTGCATTGTTACTTAAAGATAAACATAGTCGAAATGTCCAGATAAATGGTGATTCGAGTTTATATTCTATTTCATCTCTGTTGCCTCTTACTACCGACAAGTTGAAACTTTCTTCATCTTCCAGACGTAACATGTGGCGAGTGCTTTACCTGAGATCAGTTCAGCTTCATAGACTCTTCACAGACTTCCACTCTGGCTACAGGGGAGTGCCTGGGAAATGGCCACTCACACATGACAGACGTGCTTTGTTTTTAGAGGCATCAGAGGATAATCTCTCCCACGACCACAACATGGATAAACAGATGCTTGATTAATTAATCTCAAAGAGATGTGTTTCAGGAAACTATTTATGTTCGCATATTTGTAAGTGTATGCATCACATTTAGATAGCTGCTTATCACGTTGCCATTATGCTTTGTGTCCACTTTTTTACGCTTTTTTATGCATGTTGATGCATATAGAAACAAGCTGACAAATAAGCTTTCCAGATACGGTTTGCAGTTTGAAATAAATATTAAGTTCTCAAGAGCTGTGCCAGCTCATGACACCATACTGCATTTTGACATCACTTCTTACGGTAAATGTGTCGACACCTAACAACTTTTGTCAGAGAAGAAAAGTCTCTATGCTTTTTGACTTCTTACGGTGTATTATTGGCTGCTATACCTGCGCTGTTAATTACGCTTTATGCCATCGCCTCACCCTAACTCACGACTAGCATGCGTTGTCACACATCATATTCGGATATTATTCCTGTTACTGAGCTGTCAGCATTATGCCAGCCTGTCACTTACCTCACAGTTATTCGACAGCCAAGACAGTGAAAGACGTCGCCGCCAACGTCCGAGTACATCGCGGCAGCTGGAGGCCAGCTGTTTCACTTCGTCGGATGACGGCGGTGCTTTAAGAGGGATCACTTTCTATGGACGGTGGGAATGCGGATAATGTTATATCCGCCCATTCCCTGCTCGGCGAGGCAAGCTCGCATTGTCATACCACGCATTTTGCGCTGATCGACTCCATACGCCATTATTGCCGCATTCAATATATTCTAAAATTTCTATGGCCTTTAGTTCGGCGAAATTAAAACAAACATTATTGAGCTAGACTAGCGATCGCCAAGTACATACATTAGTTCTTTAAAATGTTAAAATATTCATAGTTATCAGTGTTTAACGTGATGCAAAATACTTTTATATACCCGCCTTCATTTATTTGTTGATCAACAGGTGTTCAATATATTTCGAATATGAGATACAGCTTATACGTGATAATATCGTTGAGCAAGAGAAGTCATTTATAAATAGAAATATTGTTTATTCTTGTAAATAAACGCTTATAGCTGAAAAGTGGACGTTGTTATGAGCTGACAAAATGCTTTTTATTGATTAACACGTCACTGTAAATGGCACCAGATGTTGGCGAGTGTTCTGTAATACAACAATAAACACACACACACACACATATCACACACGTATTTGAAAGATATGCTTGCTATAAATGATGAACGCAATGACCGCAATAGCTGTAAGCGAGTAAGAATGGCAACGGCGTTATACATCCATTATAAAATTATATATCTTGGTGACACCCAGATGGATGCTGAGTTTTCAATATAATTTCTAAATCGGGCACACTATTACACTGCTTTTACTAGCAAAGTCAGGAGTCATTTTTAGGGATCGCAAATAGTACATCAAACACACACACATTGTAATGTGTGCAGGGCATTATAAATACAAAGATATTTTCGTTACATTCAGATTGTTGGTTTGTACATTTGTTGCCAGATAGGTCTAAATACAGAAATAAAGTACAGGACACAGTGTAATGTTATTAATGGTAGATTATTATCTTATTCAGAGCATGTTTAAAGTATTTAAAATTAAATTCATTGACAGCATATGATGATGAGACTTTGAACAAGCAATGTATCTAATATTGGCTTATACTTGCGATACGCATTTTTCGTCCTTTCTTTCGCCTAATGTGATATCAGTTCATGAGGCGCGAGATACTACTTAAATTACTTAGTTTATAATTGGTAATTACTGCATGCTTACCATTACTAGTAACACGCAATTTTAGTTCATTTACCGTTTTGGCGATAATTATCGCATATAAGACATAGAGTTCAATGATTTAAAATGCTTTGAAAAATCTCATAATGCACAATAACGAGTATTTTCATGAAACTCAAGTAGAGTTTCTAGCTGTGGATTTACACTATTATTTCAGCAGTTAGCATTATACTTTTGGTCATGAAAGCGATATCGCTAAATTATTCTCAACACATTTACACTTCATTGTACATTTGCGTTGTTTAAAGCTGTTATTTTGTTCGATGGATATTCATCGCTGGGAGTTTAGCGGTCAAAATAAAGCGTTAGCTATTGTTTTACCATGACAGAACAGCAGACTTCAGCTTGCTTGCATTGTAATAACAACCGTTGCTGATTGCCTGAGAAGAGAGGTACTTCAATGCAAGAATACAAATGTTTTATAGAGAAGAGTAGTGCATAAGTTCATAGTCCCAGCCTTTACCAAAATCAGTAATAGCAGACAATGATTGTTTGTTAAGAAAATATAGAATTATGGGCAAAATCAAGGTTAAGAAAATAGTCAGAGTTGTTCAAATGCGCCTAGCAATATATTAATGCACTAATACTATAGGAAATATATATGTATTCTATGATGATATACAAAGATAAATCAGATGCCTTATCAAGAATTGTTGATTACGTCACATGATACTCACGCTTATTTGTGACTGGTTTGTGGTCCAGCCTACCACATTAACATTACGAAAAAGTTAATTGATCAATGCTATAAATATCAACGAATGGTGCGAATATATCACGACTGATAAGTACTTTATGAATGCATTTCAAAGAAATTTGTTGTCAGCATTTAATTTCTCTCAGATTCAGAAATTGAGGTCGGCAGCTTCATATTACGATTGAGATATCAATCATAATAGCCTTCCGAAATTCGGATTTCATCGCTTCGCGCAAACATCTCGTTGAACGGCTGTTCACGCCGTAAATGTCCAGTTCATGGCTGAGGGTGGCGCGAGTGAGCGAGTTCTCACTGCAGAGCCACTCACGGCACTGAGGCGGGCACTGTTGAGCAGCAGGCAGCAGGGTCACGCCGTGTTGTTTCATGATGAGAGCAGAACTGCCGATGATTACGTCCTCGGCGCAGTGCAGTCGCTGCCACGGCGTGTGCAGACGAGCACGTTACCGACAGCCGTCACAGCCAGGCAATACCACTGGACGGGGCACCCTAGCGAAAGAGAAGGGCATAAAGATCACGCTAAAGAAGAGCACCTCGCTCACGCTCTAACTCAAGGTGTCGCATCCAGGTTCTCAAAAGGCCAGAGCCTTTCTGTGCACTGGGGGCAGGGCGCGATTACAGTTATCACATTGCCTGCTGGGTCATAAGAGCCGTATTTACTCACTGGGACTAGCAAACTATGCTTAACGCCGACAATTCAGAGTATTATTAGTCACAATGACTTAGTTATAGTCATGCTGTGTTGCTTACTGGAGTTGTAGGCTAATGATTACAATAAAGGTACCAGTACAGCTTAAGGAGGTTAATGCAAATGAGGTAAAATGGTGTACGCGTTAACAGAGTTTCATTCAAAGTGTATTACGCAGCATTTAATGTTGGCTATTTTTGAGCCAATATTTCTCAGCCAATGGGGAATGCGGTACTATTTTCTATTTGCTTTAGAGTGAATTTCTGTGTCGTGATGCCTACTTTATGATGCCTGCGCAGGATATATAAAATGGCGTGCTCATTCAGACTTACTTTATGTAATGTTGATCATACTAAAGAAGACAGTAAAGGTATTAATGAGCCATATTGCTTAACAGAATTCAATTTCTTCAGTACGCACTATTGATTAATAATACTGACACGCATTCTTTCACAATATGACATCGTAAAATCGCTGTCCCATTTACTTCGATCTTATCATAAATAGTTCAGTTGATGTTGAGCTGTTTACGCCCATAAAGATTTTCAGTTGAAAGAAGGCTATCTGTGCTGAAGAACAATACAGCTCAATTGTTGTGGGTGCCGTGATTCTAGTTGGTGTTTAAGATATTGTCGCCTGACGCTTCAGATTGCGCCTCCTCAAGCTCCATAGGTTGTTGTTGAGAGCGCTTACCGTCATGATTAGGTCATCGCCGTTGTGGCACAGGCTGAGCCTTCCGTAAATGAAATGATCATGCCGCCACCAGACTTCGCCATTTTTTGATGACAGCCATTTCCGTAGACAAAGTTTTTCCAGACGCATTGCATATGACGCCCAGTGACTTGAGCGAGCAGCTTTGAGCTGTAAATATTTCGTGAGACGCCGTCAGGAGATCGATTAGGTTCAGACAACGCGTCTACGGCCGGACGCAAGTGAGCACGACAGAATTTCATTTTAAGAATTCAACCTTTAATGATAATAAAGACATTTGTTTCAGTTATTGTTCTCGTTGAATAGCCGATATTTGCAAAAAAGAATAATCTGTTGTTTCGCTGAAGAAAGACTAGCTAACCATATCTATACAAAAGGTAATCACATACTAGTAATAGACTGCTGTGGTGGCATTTCAATAGCATGCTGGAGAATCGTCATGCTCTGATGAAAACGCCATCACTGATGTCACAGTTAACTGCCGGGAGGCAGCTCACAGATCTCTTCAGGCAGGAGACACGCCAGTCTTCACATTAGTGTTCATGAAGAGAGCAGACAGCATGAAACACGTTATATTTAAGCACACCACACTGCTGTTTCTGCAGTGTTATAATAAGTATACCGCAGTATGCAAATTCTTGAATGTCATTAACGCAGAACACAACAGAATTTCCACGGTATGTGCACTACGTTATGCTCTCCGCATACCTCTCAGATACTGCATCAAAGAATTCAGTTACAGTTGATGCAAAACATCCATGATTTCTCAAGAATGCAGTATTAAACGACGCTCTGCAATAGTGGAGTTCAGTAATCGATACCAGAATTAATGATGCAGTACTAGTAGTAGTAGTACACACACACAATCATTTCAGATCAAAATACATGTGTTTAGTAAGAGATTATAGTATTTTAGATCTATTTAAAAGATCTAATAAAAATGCAGTAAACTGTAATACTTTTAAATAATACATTTTAAACAATGTTCACATATTTTAAAAAAATATCATTTATTCTCCGTGATAAAGTTACTTTCAACAAACACAGACTTAGATCATACTTGTATAAACAATGTATTATCAGTTGAAAACATTTTTGTTAGATATATGACATTGATTACATTTTATCTTTGATAATGTTACTATATCAAGGCAATATAGTCACTATCGTCATCATTTAACGCATTTTCGCAGATTTATTGGGGTTGCTATATGTGCCTTCGCTTCACTGTTCCTTAAAATATCGTTTTATGCTGCCATCGCCGTAAAATACTCTTTTCGAGGTGTCACCGTAGACATACGTATTCAGAGCGTCAACAGTTCAGAGAGACTGATACCGAGAACACAGCTGACTCAAGATCATCATCATGACCATTAGCCTCCTTCGACCAGCATCACCGATGTGGTTTGTCGATATCGTAGTCGCTGATATTTGATAGCGCTCTAATTATTTCAATGTATTGTGCGGGACAAGATTTCGAAAGCTGAACATTCTCGCGACGGTTAACAGATTTGGCGGTTTAGTCGCCGTGGTGGTCCTCATTTCTGCATGTTTTTTTGCTGACTTACTTGGAGACCTCGAAAGACATCGCAGTAATAGGTACAGAGGACGCCAAATGAGAGTGATTAAAAGTTTAGTGGTAGATAAGAAGTGCCAGACAGAAGAGTGCTTTCACATACAGAACGTGGAGACATGATTAGTTTTATGCCTTCTGATGTGGCTCTGTCATATGATTTCAGATGTGTGACAGCTCTCTCGCGTTCACTATTCTGTTCACATTCAGTGTTGTTTATAAAGAAATCTCCAGACTACTAGTGAGCATTGTTCTGTTGACTTGAGGTAATAAGGCGCACTGACAAGAATACTGTTCTTACGGTCTCAATTACTACTGAGACGTGCCTGCAGTTAGGTGATTGCGATTAGTGTCGCTGAGGAGCATAGGGGTGGTGGATCTGACGTGATACAGCAGCTGCTTCGATTGATTGCGGCAGAGACACCGAGGCGCGTCCGCCCGGGCGCAAGACACATAGCCAAGCCTGTTACATTACATGAGAGACAGGCATTAATTGTTAAAGGAGTGATATTATATCTTATTTATATTCGTGACTTCCAGACAAAATAGCGCCAGAGCATGACGAGCTGGAGAGAATACCACGCGCGCAGTTACAGCATGCCATTTTTCGCTTTCTCACTAATTTATCTCTTATTATAGAGCCATCAGACGATAATGCGCAGATTGCAATAACACACGCAGAAATGCGGGATTCTTAGTGTGGCACGGCACCAAGAGCTGGAGTGAGGTTCGTAAAACACGCTTCGTGACATTTGATCTTGCGGGTTGTAATAGGTTGCTCGGGTCGGTTAGATTTTGGCGGTTTTGTGCTTGAGAACTGAACAAACACTGAGTGTATTCGGCACACTATTATATTGCCGTGTTACCGCTTTCGCACAAGCGATTCGATGAGAAGAGCCTGCGTGATTTCAAAAGAACGCGCTAAAACGAACTATTCGAAAGGTATCATTTGATTGGTGCAATATAAATACACAGAGAAATAGTTTATTAAAGCGGTTACTCCTATCATCCCTCGCTGTTTTTTCCCAACCAGTGTTGTCACGAGTTAATAACATAACGCATCGTTTTGTTAAATCAAAGAAGAAGCGATTGACGACAAGAGCATCCAGCTTAATTTCTGTGATGCTGAATTGCTGAGTTATTTTGTTTTCTTCTCAATAATGTTCACTAATGGCACCCTAGTACAGCCAAAGAGAGCAATAGTGTACTGCAAATATTTCAGAGTAAAAACAGCCTGATGATTGTCGCTTGTGTTCCGTCATTATTTTTCTTGCCAGCTCACTACCAAATGCATTGGCAGCCATGTTGACTTAGGCAAAAAGTGAGATTCATCGTATCATTTAATTCTTTTTCAGACAAAAGTCACCACGACAATTATCAGATTCTTTTTGTTTCTCAAATGATAGTTAAAAACATTTACATAAACACAATTACTAAACATCATTTAAATCTAAAGTACAAGCTATAAAATGATACAATAATATACCAACATTCATAACACATGTGACTTGGGATTTCACTCTGCAGCTGCTGGAATCACTGTTCGCAGGAAAAGGGATTTTTCTAAACACATTCATACATACAATGCCAGTTTACCAGCCAAGATCGTAGTTTACTTCAAATCACCTAAATCTAGTTCCCATGAGAACACGCTGAAGGGATGAGCTCTCGACATTTACTCACGAAGACAATTATACATAACATACAATAGACACGCCAAAGAAATTGTGCTGCGATGGAAAATGATGCAGATTCTCGAGAGCGTGTGTCACATTCGTATATTCAACAGTACAGGCCAAGCATTGCATTTAAGTACATGTGTGTGCGTGCGTGCAGGTAACCGAATGCTTCCGCTTACTGCGTCACGCCTTCATCATCGGCCATTAATTTCACCACTGGTCACATGATTCACAAACGCCGCCAGATGAGATAATTGAGTTCAATGAAGATGGATTTGATTTCTTTTTACGTAAAGAAATGAGCGTGCCTCATTTTCGTCTCCTCCTGCTCTGCAATATGACAGACACCCTGCATGTCGCAGATACTTCGGGATAGGCCAGTGTTTTCCGCTTATTCTGTCACAGCTCTCTTATTGAGCGCGTATTTCACCGTCACTTTTATAGCCACTGTCTCAATAATATACGAAATATCATACATTTTTTCAATGTATGATATTCAGTACTTTTATTAGTTAAATTGTCAAAATATTGGGCCTAGAATGTTAAAATATACCTGTTTCAAATACGTTCTTTTAATCAATTAACGCTGGACATAATAAGAAATGTTTATTGCATATCAGATATCGTTGCCAGATTCTCGAAATTAAGTTAAAATATAAAATTATTTATTTTCAATTAGACAATACTTTTGAATAGTAAAGATTCTCATAACATTACAGGTGTATTATAGCTTTCGATGTAATAAATGCCCGAAAATAAAAATGCTTTCCAGTTCAGATGTATTTGTCTTGTCTGATTCTTAACAAGAAGAAAAGTTAACACTCATGCCATCAATAGTAAGTTACCCAGCCAAAATACAATACTTTTGCATTGTTCGAAAATTTTTGATTAAATTAAGAGAGTTTGAAATGGAAATGATAAACTGCCAGAAAGTATTTGTTAGTGTGTTGCTCGTGTGAGATAGCATTTTTTAAAAAAATAGCCAAATTATATATCCTGAAAGGCTAATTAAATATTTCGACAGATGAACACTTAACATGACATCATGGAGAAGACATTTTTTTTGGGGTAATGTTACTGTTAAACATCATTACATTCAGCCAGTTCAGGCAGAACATGAGCAGCCCGGTGCATAAGTTGCTAGATCCAGTTTTTCTTAAAGTTATATAGAAATTAAATTATGATAAATGGTCAAAACCGATTGACGCCCCCGGTAATAAGAACAGTCACAGTTTGCACAAACATTCACTTCAAATACAGAGAACGCCCAAACAGGCAGTTAACACACATTTCCAGGGAAATGTAGTGCTGATCGCTACTTCACCATCGCTTTTCCAGCTATACGACATGCAGAGTTACAGACAGAAGCGAGAAAAAGACAACAAAGTTAGCAGTGCGAATGTTACGCACGCCAGTGGCTGTGGCTTCGTAAAGATCGCAGGTTTCTGCGACACTTCGCACACCGCCAGAAAGACGACGACCAGATGATTACTTCAAAGACATCTGAAGTGAAGATTCATAACACATTCGTGCAACATATTTACTGCATGATGAAGAGAGATTCATCGGGATCAGGCCGTGAATTTCGG
Organism: Puntigrus tetrazona; assembly: GCF_018831695.1. NCBI lineage: Eukaryota > Metazoa > Chordata > Actinopteri > Cypriniformes > Cyprinidae > Puntigrus > Puntigrus tetrazona. Next base: position 313,209 of record NW_025048328.1, on the reverse strand, counting down.
CAGATGTCGCTGAAATAGCAGATACGTCGTTAAGATATTGCATTGTTCTCAATATGCGACTTCGCTTTAGAAAGGTGTTCTGCTTCATGCACAAGTAGCGCACAGTCGGAAACGCATTCGTTGATATATGTTTTATGTTGAATTACCAGGGAATCGTGGGAAATGAACGTAGCTAACGAACACCTAGCTGGATATGTGCGCAGCAGGATGCTCGTTGTTATGACTGCGTGAAAAGCACAAAGTTATGTCAGAGCTACCGCCGCGATGTACCAATGCTGGCTATCACGGCAGTAAAACCTGACACCTTTATTGCCACACCAATTTTCGCTACTGGCAGTCAATGGTCACAACTTGACATCCTGCCATGACTAATGCACATATCCAGCTTCATTCGCTTCCATATTTCAGACGGCAGAGACGCATTTAAGAGACGCATTTGCGTACTAATCAACACCACACCCCACAAAACAATTCAAATTGCATAAAAGAAACATATATCAACGAATGCGCTTTAGGCATCAGCTTCACTTCAACGCCATCTACTACGCTTAGGCTGGATGGTGTAGGGCAGTATTTCGTATAGATATTAACTTAGCAAAGTCCACATTTATATTCAAACAATCGCACATGTAAATTTGTGGAAGCAACATTCAATTAGTTTTGTTTATAAAAATGTGCCAGGGTTCACTTGAGCCTAGGTCCAATTTCTAGTGGAAGTCTCAAAACTGCGCTGAATGTACAGGTGTAAGGCAATGCAAAGTTAATGTGGAGACTCGCCTTATGTCATTATGCATGTTATGAAAATGGTCACTTGTTCACTTCTTCACTCAAGATGTCTTTAGTAACACTTTTTGATCATCAGCATTCATGTAACTGAACCAACTGCCCTTTCTTCAGCGGTGGTGCAAGCAGGGATGTCACTAGAACACGCCCGCAACCATTGCCGAGTGTGGCGAGTCACATCACGCCTCGCCTATGCCGGCCACGCGCCGGTTCAGCACCTTGCTTCTTTTGTCAGTCTTTTTCTCACTCCTGTCTGGGCTGTAACCTCTGTAGATGCCACGCGGCTAAGCAAGGATCTGTGCAAGGAGTGCTAGACGCTTCCTGTGTGATCACGCAGAATTTGCACTGAACCCTGAAGCGTGTGAAGAAGACAAACTGAAGTGGCCTGCTCTGGTGACAAAGGTGAGATGACATGTGTGCAAAATATGACTGTTCTATTACCAGGGACGCTTAATCAGTTTTTTGATTATTTGTGACGATCTCTATAATTTAATTTTCTAAAGTACACAAATGAATAGCTTTTTAAGAAGGAAAAATATGTGGATCACACTGTAGCTGTAATATATGCACAAGACAGCTGCAGATTTCTACCTTTTCAAACACCTGTTCATGCTGGAAGGACACAGACCAAATAGACAAGCTCGATGACAGCAGCAGACATTTATTTTTAAAAGAAACAGCAAAAATATCATCTATAAAAAATCATTTTATTATATTATGATTGTCTAACTGCGACTGATTGCCAACTAAACATTTATCGTTCATAACAGTCAGAACAACCTAATTGAACCACCCTGCACATAACTCATCTTATCTTTAACAAATCTTTGCGTCACACAGGCAGCAGTAAAAAATGCTTTCTAGCTTAGGTTTTTGTCATTTCCAGCAAAATATCCCACCTTAAAATCAAGGAGGATTTCTAGACAAGTAAAATTACATTTTTTTGAAAAAATAAGATTTATTTTACTGTATTTATAATTTCAATATAAGATTATTTAGGCTTTTTCTTCCTTTGATTGGCATCAAGACAAGACCAAAGATCTAAAACTAGAAAAGCATTTTTTACTTTAGTGTATTGGTTACATCAAAATATAATACACTTCTGTAATATATTGTGAAATTTTACTGTATTCAAAAATGATTGATACAATTGAAAATAATTCTAAATAATCAATTCATATAAAATAAATTTTATATTTTAACTAATTTCAGAATCAAAATCTTTAGCAGCCTGATATCCTGATATGCAATAACATTTCTTATTATGGCTGACCAAGGAACAGTTGTTTAAAAGAACAGTATTTGGAAACAGACATATTTTTAACATTCTAAATTTAGTACCTTTGACCAATTTAATGATCTTACAATAAAAGTACTGAATAATAATGAAACCATTGAGAAAATGATCATATTTCAGTATAACTAAAGGTCGAGACTTATGGCGACAAAAAAAAGTGACTGGAGTAGCCTGTAACTCATCAGGAACACTGAGCTGACAGATGTCACAAAATAGAAAACACTTATTTTAATCAGAAATGTTGTCTGCGGTCAATCATTTTGTGCAGGATTTCTGACAACGTCCGCCGCGTCTTAGCAGGCAAGGTTTTGGAGGGAGGTTGAAATGAAACGCTTTATGTCATTTTATCATTTTTACATGTCAAAAGCCGCTAATGCTCAGCTGACCAAGATACAAATGCTCTTCTGAGTAGACGGCGTTTGTGTAAATAGATCCAGATAGTATGAACCCACGCCAAATACGAGGCTGCAGAGGTAAGCTGATAGTCTTGCAAACAGAACGTGAGCGGAGGTGGAGGCTCAACAGGCTTTGGTTATTCAGCGGCGTGGAACAGCCGTCACCACGCACACACACACATGTATACTTGGGCATAACATTGGCCTATGCAGATGATCGGTCGAGGTCATAAAACTACAGATACTAGCTTGATCTCAGTGGCTTTCTGGCAAATACACATTTCTCTAAACTCAGATCTCAGGAGCCACCACAGGCCACCATTTTTCCATCACACTGGTTTTAATTCTATGTTTGACTGAATATACAGGTAATTCTTCCATACTGTAAAGCGTGTAACTTTAGAAATAATCTATTTGAGTTTAATCATCCTCAAGACCAGGTAACTCTGCTAGATTTTCGTGATGATTTGCGAAGTAAACTACATCCAAACAAAGTCTTAGACGCAAAACTCAATTTGTGTCTAGACCAACCATCATACAACTCTGTAAACTGGAGCTGAAAACTGGCCATTAGAAAATCCTTCCACAACAGTAGCCCAGCAGCATGTACATCTTAGAGAATGCAGGACAAGTAGGTGTATGCATAGTCACATGTCTATGTTATGATGGTACATTGTATTGGTGGCACTTCTGGTTTTACATAGCTTAGTACTTTGAGTCGGTTTAAATGAAATAGACTTTTCTGGCAAACTGATTTAATAATTCGTGTTTATGTGTAGGTGTTTAATATCACTGAGAAGTAAAAGAACTTTTCTAATCACGGCTTTAACTTGGCCAAAAAGCCTGTTGAGGCTGTCTGTTGCTATTCTTTGGCTACAAGGAAAAAATTAAATGATGATATTTGCATTGGTTTTGTCTCACTGCCAACTGCTTACTTCTAAGTCAACAACATGAAACAAACTAGTATTAACATAATGTGATATTTATGAAACAGAACACTAATAAGAAAAAAATGTGTGACGAGACTTGGTTTGATCCATCAGAATGTCTGATCATGGAAAATGTTTTTTATAATAAAATGTTATAAATACCACTGTACTCTTTTGTTTCTCAAATGCAAATAATGAGTTATTAAGACTACTGTTAGACTTATTATTGAGTAAACATTGTAAAGAAAAAACAAAAAATAACATTACCCACAATAATTCAAAGACTGATCACTTAGATATTGTTTGATGCTTGTACACACCTATTTGGCATAATAATAATAACACTTTGATTTTAATAAATATGCAATAGGTTAAAGCCCAAGATGAAACTAACTTCTCACTGGCTGGGAAGAATATCGGGACGAATGATAGGGGTAGAATAAATCCTTTAATAAACTATTTCTCTACTGTATAAAATGTTTATATTGACACCACAATGCGAGTATGCACTTTTCAGAATTGTCACTGACACTGACAACAATTGATTTCACTTTGGTGATAATAATTCACTCACAAGAACACCCCTTCGCCACATCCAGATCTGAATTATCGTGTGGTAACCATCAGCCGCGCAAGAACGATACAACAACACCGAACCCAACGAAAAATTTTAAAGTGAAGAGAGGTCGTCGAATTGTGACATCGCACGACGCTTATAAAACATAAACCATAAAATCTGTCGCACTCCAGGCAGCCACAGCAAGCTTCCCACCCTCAAAGATCAAATCTGCAGAACGTTGTTTTCAGATCACCCAGATGAAGCACGTGTTACTGTGCCTAGTCACACCTCCTGCATGAGTCCTAGACTAACTATCTCCTGCAATGAGAATTTAGTCTGTTTGCCATGATCTCTGATGGTGCCTTCTGGGTGAGGTGCTGATAAGGGATAAATTAACAGCAAGGCCACTCTGGAGTGTGGAGAGGCAAGAAAATGAAACTACCAAGGAAGATGACAACAAACATCTTAACAAACTGCACTCTTATAGCTTTATGTCTTCATGAGTTTACTTGCCCAAACAAACTAGAGCTACAGTAAGCTGTTTTGATGTAGGGATGCAATGATATAAGATACAGATGCGAGATGCAGATTATAAGTGTGTATCACTTCCTTTTATTCCCTAACAGTTGAGTATGCCTTGTCTCTCCTTCCATGTGAGAATGGTGGAAATATGTAAGTTGAAGATCTAAACAGCGACATGCATGCAGCTGACTGTGGACCTCCTGCGCCCGGTAGCTACATATAAACACACACACACACACACGCACACACCTGCACAGACAGCAATCAGCATCAACCAAAGGCAGCTGCAGATCCCGCACTCGGGCCAGCTTGAGCCTTCAGTCAGATCCACTCAGGCCAATGCTCCTCAACGATACAAACACCAGTAATTTGCACACGTGCACATCAGCACAACGGGCACCAGTGTCCTGAGATCAGGTAGTAGGAGCCCTAGTAATATGATAATAAACACCGGGATAAGGCCAGGGCAGTGTTTCTATGTTCTTGTCAGATTGCTCCCACAATGTGGCTTTTATTATTACACCCAAGTCAATAAGGATAGATACTAATGCCTCACTAGTCTAGTAATGGTTTTTGTTTGTGCAACAAAATAGACATGTTATCCAAGACATAAGAAGGATGTGTGGATGGTCAAATACATGATAGATAAAAGGATAAATAGACATACAGGGAGATGATGAACAAGAGGACAGGACAGAGGATGGTGGACACGGAGGCAGTGAAATCACACGAGACTGAGATCATGTTCTTCCTCTGCAGCAGTGTTGCAGTGTGACTCTAGTCCTGTGGACGCGAGCCACGCGTCAGGAGACGCCGCAGGGCTTCCAGCGCGTCCTCCGCTTCTGGACCGCAGAACTCGCCAGCTCGGTAAGCTCTGAAACACAAAAATTTTCACCGGTCCTGTCGTTCGTAGACATGTCCACACACGCCTGGCGCCGCGAACCCGTCCCACCTGCCTAAACTTGTCGGGCGCTCTATTTTACCTGGGCCTGTACACCCTGCCTTCACGCCAATGCTTTATTTTAATGCGCCTCATGCTTCAGGTAAAATGCAAAAACATGCAGAAACATCTGAGAAACCACACACTACCACTGCTGCATATATTTTAAAACTACCAACTACAACAACCGTGGTTTTGAGATGGAAATCAGCTTCCGGGTACAAACACATCCTGTGTTTATAACTCATATCAGCACAAGCATATTTTCACAGTACTGATTCGCAGAACAGTGCTCCGAACGTTATCCGCAACCACATCTGACAATTCATGCTACAGTGTGTGTAGGATTTAATGTTGGAATGAAGAGGAGCTAAATGCTGAGATGATGTTGACTGCTGAGGGGTTTACACCCACTGTCTGGGCCCACCGCTAGCTCTCTGAGTGTATCAGTCTCTCTGAACTGCTGACGCTCTGTGAGATGCAGTCATGTGCCGCAGTGACACTGTGAAAACAGCTGTTAGCGCTGTAGTACAAAGAGATTTGGTCTTTGAGGGCGAGATGCAGGTTTTACAGCGATGGCAACCTGGGAGAAGTGATATTATAACTGAAGCCAGAACATATATATTTAAATAAATCCTGCAAAATGCGAAACTACAGTGACGCAAAGACACTCTACTTGTCATACAGACTTTCTGAATGTTCTGGTTCATCCAAGAATAAATGTGTATCAATATTCATGTATCAACAAAATGTTTCATAACTACACTATACTTTTCCCCTCTCTTTTGGCCAAAGTAGAGCATACAAGCATGATTTCTAAAGGATCATGTGACATTGGCATCTAGCTTGTAATTTATAAGGAATAAAATGATATTTTAAAATATATGAAAACAGTTGTTTTAAAATGTACATTAAAAACATTAGTTAATGTACTTTTTAATAGATATTAAATAGCCCAAAATACTTAACATCTTTGTTGCATTGTTTTGTTTTATACTGAAAATGAGTTATTTTACATTATTATTATTATTATTATTATTATTACTAACATTTTACTATTATTTAAATAATTCATACAATTATTATTTTATTTAGCCACATTTGGCTAATTAACTATCATTAATTCTAATTATCATGAATGGCTTTAATAACTCCAATTATTTGTAACAAATACTAACTTACATGGGTCACTCTCATTCCGCATTCTCTTTGAGGAATTAAAAAATTGGATGTTTCGTAATCACAAAATCTTTCCAATTGTCACTGCATGAGATTGATCAATGATAACATGAGAGCCAAAGAGGCATAGCAGTGTGGGGCATATACCCAGCTCATTAGGTTCTGTTGTGTTCTGCAATGTTTACAAATAGAAGGTCATCTGGGCACTGTGACAAAAATTTGTATACTATGCCAATTATACTTATTGGTGTACTGCAGAAACAGAGTGTGTGGTGGTGTGCTAAATATAAACTGCTTCATCACTGTGTTTCTTTCCTCTTCCTTAGACACTAATGAATGAGATTAAGCGCACCAACGCCTCGTCCCTACAGAACCTGATTGGAGGATATTATCTGTGCACTGCCTCCCGGTTGGTCAACAACCACATCAGTGAGTATTTGATACTTAATCAGCATGGAGTTCTCCAGCGCTGGTGGGAAACGAACTCATTTGAAGGGTGTTCCTACGGCGGTCTGTTCTCAGTCATCGTAGATTCATACTTTATTCATGGAATGTAGTTAGCTAGTCTCTTTCTTCAGCGAAACTTGTGGGCCCCACTCGGCTGTCATTGATTTCTTTTTGTAAATCATCTATCCAATAGGGAACAGTAGCTGCCAGGGCTTGTAGTCTGAATGGAGACACTGTATGTAAGTATCGACTCCACTAAGCTTACTGACCTTTGTCATTTAAAGGGTTAGTTCACCCAAAATGAAAAATTCTGTCATTAATTATCTACCTCACGCTGTTCCAAACCCGTAAGACTCCTGTATCTATCTTCGTGACAACACCCTCCACAGACAGCAATACTTCACTGGAAATGTTCCCAGCTCCAAACATATCACTCAGAGTCACTGACGTCATATGAACTGTTTTACCAATGCATTTACGACTGTCTACGGAGGGTCAGATGGCTCTTCATCAAAAAATATCTAAGGAGGTCTTACGGGCTGAGAGAACGGCAGAGTTAATTTCATCGTGAGTCACCTGCTTTCTTCAGTGCAGCTAATCTAAAAGCATGCCATGTGACTCTCAGTGCACGGGGTTTGCCGGTTTTTCTGTCACCACAGGTCGCAGGAACGCTGCGACAGCAACCCTGTGCACCTGAGGCAGTGGGCATTTGACGCCAGGGCGTAGAGGCATGTTCTGCAGCTGCCCGCTGGGATACACCACCTACTGTGAGGTGAGAGCTCGGCTGTTCTGAGCACAGATGTGGGGCTTTTCTTCAGCTGAAGATGCTTAACGCTGACGCGAACTGAAGCTGCAAACTACCAGTAATTTGTTATATTCTAGATCGAAAATGAAATGTGAACGAAAGACGCCTTGATTTTCTGATGTGTCATATTGATGAAAGAGCGCGCTGTGAAACGGTTGATGAAGATAAATCACAGAAACATTGCTCATTTTCTAAATAGGTTATGTAGTTAAAGTGGAGGGTTCTTTTGTTATTATTGAAATATAATTAATTTTGTATAAAAATTAATAAATACCATTTAACCTATACTTTTAATGTCTGTATGACTTTTTGGTACGAAGAATAAAAAGTACGAGATAAAATATGTTCAATTAGATTTTCAAATACTAAACTATATTTTATATATCAACAACCTTAGGCATCATAAAGAAAATGAGAATTACGACTTAAGTGTCTCAAAAATAAATAGAAGCAAGGTACATGCTTCTCATTGATGAGATTTGACAGCTGGAAATAAAACGTCAAAATATCCATTAAAAAAATCTGCATGTGCCCATCATATACGATTTTAAGCGATCTATCAATCTGCCACTAAAATTAGCACGCTAATTGTTTTTTTTTTATTTTATATATTTGCATATTAATATTAAAAATATTATAATTTTTCTCATTAGTCATCCAGAAATACGCCACAACTTTCAGCAAGGGTACAGAAACACTAACATGCACGGAGATGCAAAAGCTTATAATTCGGACGGTGTACTTTCTGAACAATCAAGGTCATGCCATTTTAATTCCCACCAATTTCAATACAGCCTCTGTAGCATTTTAGGCTGCGCTGATCCCTTTGTAATCCCAACCCTGCTCCCAAGGGGTGCCATGCCAGAGCACAGAAGGAGGCTGGGCAAGTGCACCTGTCCTGAGGGTTACTTTGGGAAAAGAGGCCTGAGCCTGAAGGATCATGCCACGACTCCCACTGCCAAGGTTAGGAGCACAAACATTTTGAGCACGAAAGAGAAATTGCTCTCTCTTTAGCTGCCGATCTTTCTCCCTCTAGGTGCCGGCTGTGACCTAAAAGTGAGCGGGCTTGGTGGGAAGGCAAAGCTGGGTAAAAGGGTCACCTGTCAGGCAGTGCAGCCACCCTGTAAAGGATATCAAGGTCCCATCTGCACCACACGACGATCAAAGCAGCCACGCACTTCTGCGCCGAGGACAACGCGCCATCAACAACCAGCGCAGTTCTGGTACTCATCCAGAATCCCATCACAGCGCGGCCTCGCGTCGCTGCTCAAACAGAGGTCGCACCGTAGTCATCTTCGCGCGCGCAGTTTCCGCAGGAGGATTGAACCCACACTTCCTCCTCGCCGCTTCCCCTCTCCAGCTCTAAAACCAGCCCCACGGGCCTGCAAGCTGGACATTTGCAACCGCTGCAACGGAAACGGAACTGCTTCGCAACTATGCAGAGAAATCCAGGAACTGGAGGTGTAACCACCTTGAATCATGGAATGTCCAGGCTTCTTGGGCCGGAGGCCTACAGGCTGATGGCCCCAACCAACCTCCGTCAGGAACTTGGACCTCGAGCCTAAACAGTAGAGATCTGAGAGGGGTGAAATTGGGAAAGGAATTTTGGGGCTGAGACTGTGCTGATAGACAGGGCTGACTTTTTTACACTTCTGCCAATGGTAGAGAATATGTAACATTCATAAAAATTACTTATCAGCCAAGGATTATATATTTATTTTAATTCAGTTCCATTATTTTATAGCATCGGTTCAATTTAACTTTTCATGAGATGAAACTGTGACTGTTAAGTAAAATGTAATTAATAAATGCTAGGCTGGACTAATAAAAACCAGCCACAATCAAGGTAAGTATATTTCCAGGTGCATTTTAATACACTTTAGATAGGCAAAAATTATAGATTTATCTTTTGTGCCAAAATCATCAAGATACTAAGTCCAGATCAAGTGCTCTGTAAGACGTTTGTACATTTCCTACTGTGAATATATATCAAAATTAATTTTGATTAGTAATATGCATTGCTAAGAACTTCATTTGGACAACTCTAAAGATATTTTCTTAATATTTAGATTTTTTGCACTTCAGATTCTATATTTTCACAAATATTATCCAATAAACTCAAAACATCAATGATACACTTTCTAAATCTCAATCTCCAAATAAAATGTACCCCTATTACTGGTTTTAGGCTTCAGGTAGGGCTGGGCGATATATAAACAAAGACTTATGTACGCCTCGGCCTATATTATGAAAAAAAAAAAATATTTTAACAGACTATTGTAATTTGGAATTCTACTATGTTTCTGTCTAGTCAACAGCGGTTGAGTGCATCGATTCACAATCGCAAAACAAACAAGTCTGTGTTCTGGGTCAAGGAGATCTCGACTGTAAAGTAACCTTTATTTTTTGACCGCTAAACTCCAGCTTGTGCCGCCAGATTGAAAATATCCACATCAACAAGCCAACAACATTTTAAAACAACTGAAACATACAATAGAGAAATAACTGGCGTAATTCTGGAGTGGCATGGTCCAAACTCCACCTCCGAGTCGCACTTATCAGAATCCTGTGTGTTTCCCAGATGTTGAGGGGTCCGTTATGCACCCATGTTGTCATGGAGGCTTAAAGCAGCACTGTAACTAAAAGTTACATAGTGCTGCTTCAAAAGCAGGGCATGGTAGATGGTAGAACTGGCAGCTAGATGAGTTCATTTAGAAGCTCTACTTGAAGTTTGCAGCAAAATACTGAATCTATTGTACATTATGGGATTTTTCATGACCGTGATAAATCATTTAGACTCTCTATATGATGTGTGTTATACTTATAATTATCAATTTGTCCGTTGTAGGTGATTTCAGATTACTGCTGTGTGGCACTCTCCGCAATGAGGAGCAGGCACGCGCACGTGGCCGCCAGGGGATTGCCGACTGGGTGGTCGTAAAGTGAGCGCCACTCTACCGCGGATAATATCGACATTCGGCAGGTTATTTCGTGGAAAGGAGGATTGGTGTACCTACATCACCTGCACTATTGGGCACATTATCGCTAAGATGGACATTGCCCAGCCCTTGTTCAGGTCACATATGGTATCCAAAATTATATCGTTTGGATTTCAAGTCATCATTTAATAAGTAAGTTTAATTTTAAATCGCTATAATAATTGAAATTACTATGGATGAGATTATTAAATGTACAAATTGAATGTTTTACTAGCCTTATGCCCAATCCATCTTACGCACATTTTGCACTTGGCGAGTGGTAATTTGACCCTGGTCTGGTTCTAAAAAATGTATTTGAAAAAGAACGCAAGTGTTTTAGCGCCAGCAATTCCTGGATATTTGGCGTATTTTATTGTGTTTACACTTGTGCTCCTATATTTGTACAGCATTTTGTTTGCAGCGTACGGAGCAAGTCCATGTACGACTGTTTGCTATAAATTTCTGCAAAGCCATACACATTGAACTCCCTGATTCTTTTTTTTAATGGCAGAAAGCAGTATATTAGTGTCTGTGACTACGCTTAATAGGAATTATATGCAAAGATAGCAGGCCAACTGAAAAGCGCCAGGCGACATCTTCAAAATCTCACACTATTGCCTGTCATCGTATGCAAGATGTATGATTTTATAATACTTGGATGTATAGTTACCGCTGGTATATACTTTGTGTTACATTTTTTGCCATTTTTGTATTCCCATCTTGCAAGATATTGGGTTATTTTAATTTCCGCTCTACCATTTCCACCGACGGCATTTGCCAAGATGGATTTGTAATTAAAGTGCATTTATCAACCAAAGTATGCCGCACGATGCATTAATGGTATTGTACATATCGGCATCAGTGTGTGTGTGTGTGTGTGTGTGTGTTTGCAATCTTGTTCTGTATTACAGACACTTTCATTGTCTAATCACACTAGAAATCAACAATAAAAAGATCAGTCACAGAGAATCCAGCCTCCACAGCAGCTTTACCGCGTGTCCATGGTCCTTTCATGCCATCTTTTCTAAACATTATAGCTACCTGAATTATTTTATTTTGTGGGTTGATTTGTATTTCTAAAATATAAAACAATATTCTCATTTATAAAATGACTTTATCTAATCCAATTTGCTCAACGATTGGTCTCATAAACTCTGTACAATCAGCACGCCATTTTGGAGAGTATCTGCTGATCACCCTGTTTTTGTTCGAATCAAAGCAAATAAATGTAGAAGATGAGATTTTATTTGTATAAAAGTATTTTCGCTACATCGTACGTTCGATTGAACCCATTGATGGCCCATGGATCATTTTGACGATTTTCGGGCCTTAATGGTAATAAATACTACAAACACGGACAGTCCCAAGATCCTGGTTTTCTCAAATATATTTTAAATGTAGGTTGAACAGATTTCATTGATTTAAATTACATGGGGCTTTGGGATACTATGAGAAAGGCGCTGATGTGCATTATTTCCAGCGTATATTGAAAAAGTGAGCTAGAGGTCAGCGCAGGAGGAGAGGCCAAAACTCAGACAAATGCAACTTGACTTAAGACAGAAACGCGATATAATCACGCCTCTCCTGTTCCCACCCGTCCATGAAATGTATAGTTCAGTCCTCTTAAAACATATAACGAGCAAAACAACATCCAGCACACTGACAGGGATGGCTTATGAGACACGGTGCAGCGTCTCAGAATACCCAGCCTCCCTGCTTCCACCGCATTGTGTACTTCAAGAGACCAGCAGGGCAGCGTCCAAATGAGTCTTTTCCATCCAGCTGTCAAACGTTCAACGGGGTGAGGACTCTAGAGAGTAACATGACGCATAGCTTCTCGCATGAATAGCATCCGAAAATAAAACGAACGCGAGGTGCGTGGCACACGCAGCCAGTTTAGTGGGTTAGGATTCAGAAAAACTGTCTTCCAAATGGTTGTTCATAAAGCACTGACCATAATGGATGATTTCACAACATTTGAATAATACAATTGAGAAATAAAATAGAGACTTTATGTTAAAATAAAATAACTGACAAGATATCTAGTACATTTTCTACTGTAGAGATATCAAATGCAATTTATGATTGCATCATGAATAGCTTAAATGTGAATTTTAATATTTTAATGGATCAAACTCTCAGACTTCAAAGATGTATCCACAACACTCAACAAAACTATGTATCAATGAAAGCTACTATTCAGCTTATTATAACAGCACAAAACATTAAAACATGAAAAGTATAAAATAGTTTAAAAAGCTGGAAATGAGCAGCAGCTGTGACAAGCAACTGTACAAATATATTTGATGCATATATGCACACACTTTACAAACAAAATGTGACAAAATTAATGTAATACAACATCCTTGAAACAC